>NW_026616605.1:0-23389 GCF_000801105.2 Raphanus sativus | reverse complement strand
CTCAGATCGTGGTTCATCCTGGTTTGATAAGAATCATGAAGATATTGGCATAATGTCCGAACAGGCTAATCTGGAAATCATCTGGATAGAAGGTGGGATATCTTCTTACTCACAACTCCTATGAGATTTATTCAACTTCCTGGTTATTCTCCACTGATTAGTGGTTCCAAATAAAGCTTCTTATCGTGGTTCATCCTGGTTTGATAAGAATCATGAAGATATTGGCATATGTCCGAACAGGCTAATCTGGAATCATCTGGATAGAAGGTGGGATATCTTCTTACTCACAACACTTATGAGATTTATTCAACTTCCTGGTTATTCTCACTGATTAGTGGTTCCAAATAAAGCTTCTTAGATCGTGGTTCATCCTGGTTTGATAAGAATCATGAAGATATTGCCATATGTCCGAACAGGCTAATCTGGAATCATCTGGATAGAAAGTGGGATATCTTCTTACTCACAACTCCTATGAGATTTATTCAACTTCCTGGTTATTCTCCACTGATTAGTGGTTCCAAATAAAGCTTCTTAGATCGTGGTTCATCCTGGTTTGATAAGAATCATGAAGATATTGCCATATGTCCGAACAGGCTAATCTGGAATCATCTGGATAGAAAGTGGGATATTTCTTACTCACAACTCCTATGAGATTTATTCAACTTCCTGGTTATTCTCCACTGATTAGTGGTTCCAAATAAAGCTTCTTAGATCGTGGTTCATCCTGGTTTGATAAGAATCATGAAGATAATGGCATATGTCCGAACAGGCTAATCTGGAATCATCTGGATAGAAAGTGGGATATCTTCTTACTCACAACTCCTATGAGATTTTATTCAACTTCCTGGTTATTCTCCACTGATTAGTGGTTCCAAATAAAGCTTCTTAGATCGTGGTTCATCCTGGTTTGATAAGAATCATGAAGATATTGGCCATATGTCCGAACAGGCTCAATCTGAATCATCTGATAGAAAGTGGGATTATCTTCCTTTCCTGGTTTGATAAGAATCATGAAGATATGCCTTAATATGTCCGAACAGGCTAATCTGGAATCATCTGGATAGAAAGTGGGATATCTTCTTACTCACAACTCCTATGAGATTTATTTCAACTTCCTGGTTATTCTCCACTGATTAGTGGTTCCAAATAAAGCTTCTTAGATCGTGGTTCATCCTGGTTTGATAAGAATCATGAAGATATTGCCATATGTCCGAACAGGCTAATCTGGAATCATCTGGATAGAAAGTGGGATATCTTCTTACTCACAACTCCTATGAGATTTATTCAACTTCCTGGTTATTCTCCACTGATTAGTGGTTCCAAATAAAGCTTCTTAGATCGTGGTTCATCCTGGTTTGATAAGAATCATGAAGATATTGCCATATGTCCGAACAGGCTAATCTGGAATCATCTGGATAGAAAGTGGGATATCTTCTTACTCACAACTCCTATGAGATTTATTCAACTTCCTGGTTATTCTCCACTGATTAGTGGTTCCAAATAAAGCTTCTTAGATCGTGGTTCATCCTGGTTTGATAAGAATCATGAAGATAATGGCATATGTCCGAACAGGCTAATCTGGAATCATCTGGATAGAAAGTGGGATATCTTCTTTACTCACAACTCCTATGAGATTTATTCAACTTCCTGGTTATTCTCCACTGATTAGTGGTTCCAAATAAAGCTTCTTAGATCGTGGTTCATCCTGGTTTGATAAGAATCATGAAGATATTGCCATATGTCCGAACAGGCTAATCTGGAATCATCTGGATAGAAAGTGGGATATCTTCTTATCACAACTCCTATGAGATTATTCAACTTCCTGGTTATTCTCCACTGATTAGTGTTTCCAAATAAAGCTTCTTAGATCGTGGTTCATCCTGGTTTGATAAGAATCATGAAGATAATTGGCATATGTCCGAACAGGCTAATCTGGAATCATCTGGATAGAAAGGTGGGATATCTTCTTACTCACAACTCTTATGAGATTTATTCAACTTCCTGGTTATTCTCCACTGATTAGTGGTTCCAAATAAAGCTTCTTAGATCGTGGTTCATCCTGGTTTGATAAGAATCATGAAGATAATGCATATGTCCGAACAGGCTAATCTGGAATCATCTGGATAGAAGGGGGATATCTTCTTACTCACAACTCCTATGAGATTTATTCAACTTCCTGGTTATTCTCCACTGATTAGTGGTTCCAAATAAAGCTTCTTAGATCGTGGTTCATCCTGGTTTGATAAGAATCATGAAGATAATGGCATATGTCCGAACAGGCTAATCTGGAATCATCTGGATAGAAAGTGGGATATCTTCTTACTCACAACACTTATGAGATTTATTCAACTTCCTGGTTATTCTCCACTGATTAGTGGTTCCAAATAAAGCTTCTTAGATCGTGGTTCATCCTGGTTTGATAAGAATCATGAAGATATTGCCATATGTCCGAACAGGCTAATCTGGAATCATCTGGATAGAAAGTGGGATATCTTCTTACTCACAACTCCTATGAGATTTATTCAACTTCCTGGTTATTCTCCACTGATTAGTGGTTCCAAATAAAGCTTCTTAGATCGTGGTTCATCCTGGTTTGATAAGAATCATGAAGATATTGGCATATGTCCGAACAGGCTAATCTGGAATCATCTGGATAGAAAGTGGGATATCTTCTTACTCACAACTCCTATGAGATTTATTCAACTTCCTGGTTATTCTCCACTGATTAGTGGTTCCAAATAAAGCTTCTTAGATCGTGGTTCATCCTGGTTTGATAAGAATCATGAAGATAATGGCATATGTCCGAACAGGCAAATCTGGAATCATCTGGATAGAAAGTGGGATATCTTCTTACTCACAACTCCTATGAGATTTATTCAACTTCCTGGTTATTCTCCACTGATTAGTGGTTCCAAATAAAGCTTCTTAGATCGTGGTTCATCCTGGTTTGATAAGAATCATGAAGATATTGCCATATGTCCGAACAGGCCAATCTGGAATCATCTGGATAGAAAGTGATACAGCCTGAAAATCAGACCATATGAATTGATGAACTGAGGTTCAACCTGAAAACAAAGAAGATAGATTTTTATGAGTTTTTATAAGTTTTTATAAAGCAAAACAGAAACAAATGAAATATGAATAAGATGCTGATTCTATGATGAACTAAATAGATAAATAAGAAAGGATAGGATGGAATTAGGCTGCTGGATGTGTATCACTCTCAGCCTAATTAGTTGATGATTGAAGTGGATTGAGATGGTGCTTTGCTTGCTGGTTGTGTAACTCTCTCAAGCTTGGCAAATGAATGGGATGGAAGGATGGGGGGGATTGAGGACGCCACAAGACACTATGGAAAGGAGTCTTGATAAGTCAAGGTGCTCTGGAGCTGCTTCTCACAAACTCTAAAGACTTCAAACAATAGTTTTTTAAGAAAACTAGAAAACTGAATAATTCTTATTACTTTCAAAGATGGGTGCTTTACAATGAAACAAAGACTAGAGCTTTATAGGCTCGACCAAGACAAACTCTAACAGTCATAACTTTGGATTCAAACAAGGATGTGGAGTTCGGATTTTGCTGGACCTCAGGACCTGTCTTAACATTTTCTGACAAAGACAAGTGACTCATACCAGTAGAAGATGATTCATAAACCAATTTATCAAGTATAGGACTTACCATAGCCTTTGCTTGAAGAGATGGTTTATCTAGCTCTTCTTTGGGTCTGCTCAAGATGTCTTGGCTGACGTTTTTACTCACCTCCATGACCTTTAGGATGTCACTTTTCTGTCCTAGGCAATGGACAATGGCGTGCCCCTGGTTTGGCTGAAAGTTGGTGTGTTGAGGTAAGCTTCTTTGACCCTCTTTGTGGACAGCTTCTCTTGCTTCTTGGGAACCATGAGTTGGATACCTCCTTGGGTACTGCTCCTTGATCTGAGATCTTGTATAACCTGGTGCAAACTCATACCTCATGGCTTTCTTAAGTGCTCTCCACGTTTTGATAGTTGGCTCCTTGTAAAACCTCCTATCATCTTCTTCTTGTACCCACCATTTGAAGGCTTCTTCTCTAAGTAGATCAGTGGCATAAGCTAGCCTCTCTTCCTTCATGATGTTGTTGTAATGAAACCATTCATCAAGGTTTCTCTCCCATCTAAGATAACCTCTTTTTCCTGAAAATTTAAAGAGTTCAATTTTATCAGCAAAAGAGTTATATTCAAACCGAGAATTAACAACATGATGGTTGTGGGTTTTAGAAATTAGAGTTTGATTGATCCTTGAAGGATCTGGTGGCTTGGGCTCGACATAGACAGCCTCTGGTGCATCTCCAAATCTTCTTTCTCCTGGCTGTGGACGTTGGCCTTGTGCCTTTCTTCTTTTCCTCAACTGAGCAATCTGTTCAACCTCTTGCAAAGCTGTCAAATGTTGGCTCAGCTTGGCCCTTTGGTTTTGGCCGTGTCTCTCCTCTTCCATTGCTCCCTGAAACAATCTCAAAGATCAAGTGAAGGTATGGAAAGCTTTGGTCTAACCAAAATAAATCAAATGCAAAATGCAATTTACACTAAACCGAGAATTATGCAAATATGAACCGATATGAAATAAACTATGCAATAAAAACTTTTTATTTTTCTTTTCTGATGCAGACACGAAATGGAGAGAAAAATATGATATGAAATAATAACTAGGACAAAGAAAATGAAATGCAAACTAACAATAATTTTTTTTTTTAAATGCAAGATTCAAATAAGAAACAAATATGGAATGCAGATTTTTTTTTGAATTTTTAAAAATGGAAACAAATAGATGCAAACACCTTTTTTTTTTGTAAATGCAAATATCAAAAAAAATGAATCCTAGATGATCTACACGAAAATAAACTTGTCTTCCTCTTGGAAGCAAAGGCTTTGATGGTTCCATGTAATCTTCCTTTAGCTTGATTTATGCCTTCTTCCAAATGGGAAACTTGTAAGGACTTGTATCTTGATAGCTTCTGGACGTGGCCATGATCTTGAAGTCTTCCTGATGTGTCTCTGAGTGTCCTTAATGAGTAATATGGCCGTTGGTCTTGAAAGATTTCAAGAAGAAACTCATTTAAGGCTTGTGGTGTCAAAGCTGCCAAATATGGAATGTTGGTGCAAGTGATGATCCTCCTGATCTCCTGGGTGCTGGTGCAGCTAAGGATGTCTTCCTTGTCTTCGGGTTGGTTTAGAGTGTCTCCTGGCTTCCATAGAAAGGTTTGGGTCGGACCAAATTGAATTGGTTGGCAACTTTCCCAAAATAATGTCGGTTTGATCGGTTTTGGGAAATTGATTGTATCTTGGTATTCCCTGAACCAATTCGCCTGATTCTGGACTCTATGGATAGATAATAATTCCCTCTTGAAACCCATGATGGATTCTGGAAAGGGCCGCTTCATGGTTGGGCTGAAATCATCTTCTAAAGTCTGATACTCGCAACTGGATGGGCTGGAGAACCTCCAGTTTGTAAAATCCATAACTCCTTGGTACGGTAAGCTTCTCTGGAAATTCCAATTGGGCTGGACTCCTTCTTGAGTGTAGAGTCCATTAAAATTTGTTTCACTCCAAAAATCCTTTTGGTTGTCGAGATATACGCCATGGACTGGACCTATGTTGCTGGTACCTCCAAAGTGGCCGGTTTGGACTGCTTGGTTGACCTCTGGTTCAACCACTGGTTTGATGGCCGCATCATTCCCTCCCCCTTGTGGAGGTTTTGACCTCAAAACTGGATAACCTGATACACCACAATAGAGCAAGTCAGGTTTCATTCTCTTTTGAGATTCCAAAGTCTTACCTTGATATTGTTTCGGTTTGGGAATGGATTTTGCATCTGGTGGCTCTTCTTTGAAAAGATGGGAAATGATCACGCCTCTGGCCTTGGCATTGTCATTTCTTCTCTTCTGAAGCTGATGGTTCTCCACACTTTTGGAGCTGATGGTTCTGACCATCTTTGGGATTGATTCTTCAAGCAATAAAAGAGTATCCGGTGGGATATCTTTAAAGCTTTCTTCTTTGCTACCTGAAAAATTCTCAACATTCTGGGAAAAGACCAAGTGAATTATATCTGATACTGGAGATGTATGAACAGAATGTGTTGTGGTCGAATTTACCATAGGTGCATCAGCATGATGAAGAATTAAATTCTTCTTTGGACAGCATTGGATTGATGGCTGCTTTTCTTGCACCTTTTTATCTAGGCTGGTATGACCATCTTCTTGTCTTATTCCTGGATCAAAACTCTCTGGCAAAGACAAGTGAGTCATATCTGAATAATCAAGTGTAATAGATGTTTTAAGATCAGAGAAACTTCCCTTGCTGAATTTGAATGGTATTAGTTCAGCATCACTTTTATGGACAGCATCTATTGACAACATGGTTAAGGCTTCTTCTTGTAAGATTTTATCACGAATTGGATGGCCTTTTTCTTTGCTTATACCTGGGTCAAAACATCTTGGCAAAGACAAGTGTATTATACCAAAGTAAAGGAATTTATAAACTGATGAAAACAAAGAACAAAGAACCTTACTTTCAGCTGTGGCAGCAAGAAATTGTATTTCTTTGTTTGGCTTGCTCTCACCTTGGTCTCCTGTACCTATTTCACTTTCCCTTGGACAAGACAAGTGCATTAATCTTATCATGGAAATAATAATAGCATTCTGATCCATAGTGAAATTTACCTCAGGTTTTGGCACTTGAACAATTCTTTGTTCAGATTTTGGTTTCCACTTGTGGTGTGGATTTTGATTGAGCTCATGGTCTGGGTCGGCCCTTGGCACTTCAGTAAGCATAGAGCTCTCATCTGGTATCCCTGTACCAAGAATATAAAAGTTCAAACCAGTATCTAAAGGTGATGTTAAACACTTACCTTGGTTTGATACTTTGATTACTGGTTTTGCTTTTTTAAGCAACAAATCATTTCTTCCAGCCTCACTTATGGCTTCCTCCTCTTTAGTAATACCATGCTGGCAGAATATATCTTCTCTTTTAAGTTCATGCTCCTTAATTCCTGATACAATACCCTTTGACAAAGACAAGTGCATTATACAAGAATTTGGAACCAATAAATCAGATTGAATAAAACTATCACTTATTTTAAAAATTTCAGTTTCAGTTTCTAGTGATGTTTCTTTCAATACATGTTTAATGGGACAAGCTTCAGCAAGGTGTCCTATTTTATGACATTTAAAACATGTCTGATCTTTCAGAATTTTAAAATCAAAAGACTTACCTTGGCTTGATGTGTCCTCCTCTTTGAGGTCTAAAATCTCCTTGTTCCTTGGAAATAATTCTTTGTGAACTTTGGATTCAAACAAGGATGTGGAGTTCGGATTTTGCTGGACCTCAGGACCTGTCTTAACATTTTCTGACAAAGACAAGTGACTCATACCAGTAGAAGATGATTCATAAACCAATTTATCAAGTATAGGACTTACCATAGCCTTTGCTTGAAGAGATGGTTTATCTAGCTCTTCTTTGGGTCTGCTCAAGATGTCTTGGCTGACGTTTTTACTCACCTCCATGACCTTTAGGATGTCACTTTTCTGTCCTAGGCAATGGACAATGGCGTGCCCCTGGTTTGGCTGAAAGTTGGTGTGTTGAGGTAAGCTTCTTTGACCCTCTTTGTGGACAGCTTCTCTTGCTTCTTGGGAACCATGAGTTGGATACCTCCTTGGGTACTGCTCCTTGATCTGAGATCTTGTATAACCTGGTGCAAACTCATACCTCATGGCTTTCTTAAGTGCTCTCCACGTTTTGATAGTTGGCTCCTTGTAAAACCTCCTATCATCTTCTTCTTGTACCCACCATTTGAAGGCTTCTTCTCTAAGTAGATCAGTGGCATAAGCTAGCCTCTCTTCCTTCATGATGTTGTTGTAATGAAACCATTCATCAAGGTTTCTCTCCCATCTAAGATAACCTCTTTTTCCTGAAAATTTAAAGAGTTCAATTTTATCAGCAAAAGAGTTATATTCAAACCGAGAATTAACAACATGATGGTTGTGGGTTTTAGAAATTAGAGTTTGATTGATCCTTGAAGGATCTGGTGGCTTGGGCTCGACATAGACAGCCTCTGGTGCATCTCCAAATCTTCTTTCTCCTGGCTGTGGACGTTGGCCTTGTGCCTTTCTTCTTTTCCTCAACTGAGCAATCTGTTCAACCTCTTGCAAAGCTGTCAAATGTTGGCTCAGCTTGGCCCTTTGGTTTTGGCCGTGTCTCTCCTCTTCCATTGCTCCCTGAAACAATCTCAAAGATCAAGTGAAGGTATGGAAAGCTTTGGTCTAACCAAAATAAATCAAATGCAAAATGCAATTTACACTAAACCGAGAATTATGCAAATATGAACCGATATGAAATAAACTATGCAATAAAAACTTTTTATTTTTCTTTTCTGATGCAGACACGAAATGGAGAGAAAAATATGATATGAAATAATAACTAGGACAAAGAAAATGAAATGCAAACTAACAATAATTTTTTTTTTTTTAAATGCAAGATTCAAATAAGAAACAAATATGGAATGCAGATTTTTTTTTGAATTTTTAAAAATGGAAACAAATAGATGCAAACACCTTTTTTTTTTTGTAAATGCAAATATCAAAATGATGAATCAAATATGATATGCACGAAATTAAAAATGTTATGCTCTTTTTTTTTTTAAACTTTGCAATGCAAGAATCAAAATAAATGCAAAATGCAGATTTTTTTTCTTTTTTTTTGAAATGAATGCACAAAATATAAATATGGCAAATGGAGCTGGGCAATGAATGCAAACAAGCTAATGAAAAAAAAAATGAATCCTAGATGATCTACACGAAAATAAACTTGTCTTCCTCTTTTTATAATTTTTTTTTTTGATTGCAACAAGAACACAAAAATGCAGAAACTGTTTTTTATGGCTTTTGATTTATAAATAAAAAACAAATGCAAGCAAATATGAAATGCAAGGATAGATATCACCTTAGTCAGGAGCTTGAGCTCTGATACCAAATGATACAGCCTGGAAATCAGACCATATGAATTGATGAACTGAGGTTCAACCTGAAAACAAAGAAGATAGATTTTTATGAGTTTTTATAAGTTTTTATAAAGCAAAACAGAAACAAATGAAATATGAATAAGATGCTGATTCTATGATGAACTAAATAGATAAATAAGAAAGGATAGGATGGAATTAGGCTGCTGGATGTGTATCACTCTCAGCCTAATTAGTTGATGATTGAAGTGGATTGAGATGGTGCTTTGCTTGCTGGTTGTGTAACTCTCTCAAGCTTGGCAAATGAATGGGATGGAAGGATGGGGGGATTGAGGACGCCACAAGACACTATGGAAAGGAGTCTTGATAAGTCAAGGTGCTCTGGAGCTGCTTCTCACAAACTCTAAAGACTTCAAACAATAGTTTTTTAAGAAAACTAGAAAACTGAATAATTCTTATTACTTTCAAAGATGGGTGCTTTACAATGAAACAAAGACTAGAGCTTTATAGGCTCGACCAAGACAGACTCTAACAGTCATAAAATGATAAAAGGAAAGAAATAAAATTGAGATAAAAGTCTTGGAAGCAAAGGCTTTGATGGTTCCATGTAATCTTCCTTTAGCTTGATTTATGCCTTCTTCCAAATGGGAAACTTGTAAGGACTTGTATCTTCATAGCTTCTGGACGTGGCCATGATCTTGAAGTCTTCCTGATGTGTCTCTGAGTGTCCTTAATGAGTAATATGGCCGTTGGTCTTGAAAGATTTCAAGAAGAAACTCATTTAAGGCTTGTGGTGTCAAAGCTGCCAAATATGGAATGTTGGTGCAAGTGATGATCCTCCTGATCTCCTGGGTGCTGGTGCAGCTAAGGATGTCTTCCTTGTCTTCGGGTTGGTTTAGAGTGTCTCCTGGCTTCCATAGAAAGGTTTGGGTCGGACCAAATTGAATTGGTTGGCAACTTTCCCAAAATAATGTCAGTTTGATCGGTTTTGGGAAATTGATTGTATCTTGGTATTCCCTGAACCAATTCGCCTGATTCTGGACTCTATGGATAGATAATAATTCCCTCTTGAAACCCATGATGGATTCTGGAAAGGGCCGCTTCATGGTTGGGCTGAAATCATCTTCTAAAGTCTGATACTCGCAACTGGATGGGCTGGAGAACCTCCAGTTTGTAAAATCCATAACTCCTTGGTCCGGTAAGCTTTTCTGGAAATTCCAATTGGGCTGGACTCCTTCTTGAGTGTAGAGTCCATTAAAATTTGTTTCACTCCAAAAATCCTTTTGGTTGTCGAGATATACGCCGTGGACTGGACCTATGTCGCTGGTACCTCCAAAGTGGCCGGTTTGGACTGCTTGGTTGACCTCTGGTTCAACCACTGGTTTGATGGCCGCATCATTCCCTCCCCCTTGTGAAGGTTTTGACCTCAAAACTGGATAACCTGATACACCACAATAGAGCAAGTCAGGTTTCATTCTCTTTTGAGATTCCAAAGTCTTACCTTGATATTGTTTCGGTTTGGGAATGGATTTTGCATCTGGTGGCTCTTCTTTGAAAAGATGGGAAATGATCACGCCTCTGGCCTTGGCATTGTCATTTCTTCTCTTCTGAAGCTGATGGTTCTCCACACTTTTGGAGCTGATGGTTCTGACCATCTTTGGGACTGATTCTTCAAGCAATAAAAGAGTATCCGGTGGGATATCTTTAAAGCTTTCTTCTTTGCTACCTGAAAAATTCTCAACATTCTGGGCAAAGACCAAATGAATTATATCTGATATAGGAGTTTCATAAACAGAATGTGATATGGTAGAATTTACCATAGGTGCATCAGCATGATGAAGAATTAAATTCTTCCTTGGACAGCTTTGGATTGGTGGCTGTCTTCCTTGCACCTTTTTACTTAGGTTGATATGATCATCTTCTGGTCTTATTCCTGGGTCAAAACTCTCTGGCAAATACAAGTGAGTCATATCTGAATAATCAAGTGTCATAGATGTTTTAAGATCAGAGAAACTTCCCTTGTTGAATTTGAATGGTACTAGTTCAGCATCACTTTTAAGGACAGCATCTATTGAACACATGGTTAAGGCTTCTTCTTGCAAGACTACATCACGAATTGGATTGCCCTTTTCTTTGCTTATACCTGGGTCAAAACATCTTGGCAAAGACAAGTGTATTATACCAAAGTAAAGGAATTTATAAACTGATGAAAACAAAGAACAAAGAACCTTACTTTCAGCTGTGGCAGCAAGAAATTTTATTTCTTTGTTTGGCTTGTTCTCACCTTGGTCTCCTGTACCTATTTCACTTTCCCTTGGACAAGAAAAGTGCATTAATCTTATCATGGAAATAATAATAGCTTTCTGATCTATAGTGAAATTTACCTCAGCTTGTGGCACTTGAACAATTCTTTGTTCAGATTTTGGTTTCCACTTGTGGTGTGGATTTTGATTGAGCTCATGGTCTGGCTCGGCCCTTGGCACTTCAGTAAGCATAGAGCTCTCATCTGGTATCCCTGTACCAAGAATATAAAAATTTAAACTAGTATCTAAAGGTGATGTTAAATACTTACCTTGGTTTGATACTTTGGTTACTGGTTTTGCTTCTTTAAGAAACAAATCATTTCTTCCAGCCTCACTTATGGATTCCTCCTCTTTAGCAATGCCATGCTGGTAGAATAGATCTTCCCTTTTAAGTTCTTGCTCCTTATTCCCTGATACAATACCCTTTGACAAAGACAAGTGCATTATACAAGAACTTGGAAGCAACAAATCAGATTGAATAAAACTATCACTTATTTTAAAATTTTCAGTTTTAGTTTCTAGTGATGTTTCTTTCAATACTTGCTTAGTTGGGCAAGCTTCAACAAGGTGGTCTATTTTAAAACATGTCTGATCTTTCAGAATTTTAAAATCTGAAGACTTACCTTGGCTTGATGTGTCCTCCTCTTTGGGTTCTAAAATCTCCTTGTTCCTTGGACATAATTCTTTTTGAACTTTTGATTCAAACAAGGATGTGGATTTCGGATTTTTCTGGACCTCAGGACCTGTCTTAACATTCTTTGACAAAGACAAGTGACTTATACCAGTGGGAGATGATTCATAAACCAATTTATCAAGTATAGGACTTACCATAGCCTTTACTTGAACACTTTCATGTTCTGGTTTTGGAGTTGGCTTGCACAGCATGTATGGACTGATGCCCTTAGTCTCCTTCATGGTCACTGGGTTGTCACTTTTCTGGTCTAGGCATTGGACAATGGCGTGCCCCTGGTTTGGTTGCAAGTTGGCTTGTTGAGGCCAGCCTCTCTTACTCTCTTGTGCAACAACCTTTCTAGCTTCTTTGGAACCATGAGTTGGATACCTCCTTGGATAAAGTTCCTTAATTTCAGAACTTGTAAACTCTGGTGCAAACTCATGTCTCATGGCTTCCTTAAGAGCTCTCCATGTTTTGATAGTTGGCTCCTTGTAAAACCTCCTATCATCTTCTTCTTGTACCCACCATTTGAAGGCTTCTTCTCTAAGTAGATCAGTGGCATAAGCTAGCCTCTCTTCCTTCATGATGTTGTTGTAATGAAACCATTCATCAAGGTTTCTCTCCCATCTAAGATAACCTCTTTTTCATGAAAATTTAAAGAGTTCAATTTTATCAGCAAAAGAGTTATATTCAAACCGAGAATTAACAACATGATGGTTGTGGGTTTTAGAAATTGGGGTTTGATTGATCCTTGAAGGATCTGGTGGTTTGGGCTCGACATAGACAGCCTCTGGTGCATCTCCAAAACTTCTTTTTCCTTTATGAGGACGTTGGCCTTGTGCCTTGTTTCTTTTCTCCAGCTGAGCAATCTGTTCTTGTACACCTTTCATAGCAGCTAATAGCTGTTTTTGAGAGGCCAGTAAAGCTTGGCATTGTGCTGCTACTTCCATTTCTTCCTGAAAGCAATCTCAAAGATCAAGTGAAGAAGATATGGGAAGTATTGGTCGGACCAAATGAATTAATGCAAGCTATTGAAATCTAAACCGAGAAAATATGCTAATTTGAACCGAAATGAAATAAAATATGCAAAAATGATTTTTCTTTTGGTTTTCTGGATGCAAACTCGAAATGAAACAAAAATGAATGACAATTAACACAAATGAAAAGAAAATATGGAAAGAAAACTAATGCTGATTTTTTTTGAATTTTCAGATTTGATATGGAAACAACTTAAAATGCAGAATTTTGTTTTTTGAACTTTTTCAAATGGAAACAAATAAATGCAAACACTTTTTTTTTAAATGCAAATATCAAAATGATGAATCAAATATGATATGCACGAAATTAAAATGATATGGCTTCTTTTTTTTTAACTTTGCAATGCAAGAATCAAAATAATGCAAAATGCAGATTTTTATTTTTTTGAAATGAATGCACAAAATCTAAAAATGGCAAGGGGGAGCTGGGCAATGAGTGCAAACAAGCTAATGAAAAAAAATTGAATCCTAGATGATCTACACGAAAATAAACTTGTCTTCCTCTTTTTATAAATTTTTTTTTTGAATGCAACAAGAACACAAAAAATGCAGAAACTGTTTTTATGGCTTTTTGATTTATAAATGCAAAACAAATGCAAGCAAATATGAAATGCAAGGATAGATATCACCTTAGTCAGGAGCTTGAGCTCTGATACCAAATGATACAGCCTGGAAATCAGACTATATGAATTGATGAACTGAGGTTCAACCTGAAAACAAAGAAGATAGATTTTTATGAGTTTTTATAAAGCAAAACAGAAACAAATGCAAAGGGATGAGATGCTGATGATAATAAGAATAAAACAAGATAAATAACAAAGGATAGGATGGAATTAGGCTGCTGGATGTGTATCACTCTCAGCCTAATCAGTTGATGATTGAAGTGGATTGAGATGGTGCTTTGCTTGCTGGTTGTGTAATTCTCTCAAGCTTGGCAAATGAATGGGATGGAAGGATGGGGGGATTGAGGACGCCACAAGACACTATGGAAAGGAGTCTTGATAAGTCAAGGTGCTCTGGAGCTGCTTCTCACAAACTCTAAAGACTTCAAACAATAGTTTTAAGAAAACTAGAAAACTGAATAATTCTTATTACTTTCAAAGATGGGTGCTTTACAATGAAACAAAGACTAGAGCTTTATAGGCTCGACCAAGACAGACTCTAACAGTCATAAAATGATAAAAGGAAAGAAATAAAATTGAAATAAAAGTCTTGGAAGCAAAGGCTTTGATGGTTCCATGTAATCTTCCTTTAGCTTGATTTATGCCTTCTTCCAAATGGGAAACTTGTAAGGACTTGTATCTTGATAGCTTCTGGACGTGGCCATGATCTTGAAGTCTTCCTGATGTGTCTCTGAGTGTCCTTAATGAGTAATATGGCCGTTGGTCTTGAAAGATTTCAAGAAGAAACTCATTTAAGGCTTGTGGTGTCAAAGCTGCCAAATATGGAATGTTGGTGCAAGTGATGATCCTCCTGATCTCCTGGGTGCTGGTGCAGCTAAGGACGTCTTCCTTGTCTTCTGGTTGGCTTAGAGTGTCTCCTGGCTTCCATAGAAAGGTTTGGGTCGGACCAAATTGAATTGGTTGGCAACTTTCCCAAAATAATGTCTGTTTGATCGGTTTTGGGAAATTGATTGTATCTTGGTATTCCCTGAACCAATTCGCCTGATTCTGGACTCTCTGGATAGATAATAATTCCCTCTTGAAACCCATGATTGATTCTGGAAAGGGCCGCTTCATGGTTGGGCTGAAATCATCTTCTAAAGTCTGATACTCGCAACTGGATGGGCTGGAGAACCTCCAGTTTGTAAAATCCATAACTCCTTGGTCCGGTAAGCTTTTCTGGAAATTCCAATTGTTCTGGACTCCTTCTTGAGTGTAGAGTCCATTAAAATTTGTTTTACTCCAAAACTCCTTTTGGTTGTCGAGATATACGCCGTGGACTGGACCTATGTCGCTGGTACCTCCAAAGTGGCCGGTTTGGACTGCTTGGTTGACCTCTGGTTCAACCACTGGTTTGATGGCCGCATCATTATATTTTTACGTCTCTCCCAACTCAAACCATTCAAAATGTGGCTCAGTCGTTTACCTTCGACGTTCTCATGAATCAAGTATGCCACTTCTTCCAACCGGCACGTCACCACTAGCTTAATAATGTTCCTGTGCTCCGGAAGTTTCACAATTTCGGATATGTTAGGAAGAGAATCATACTTCTTGACCTTCTTAATAACGAACTTCACGCCGTTTTTATCAACAAAAATGTTTTCATTTTTGAGAGACGATAGAATCGCGTTTACTGTAAGCGATTTGATGAATCTTGAATCGAAGAACTGAATTTCCCACTTTGTACCATCTTCTTGTTCAACTTTCTTGACCTCTAAAACGTTGTGCTTCATTTGAAAGACAAGAGAGATAAAGAAACCGGAGAGAACGACGGCCAAGAAGGCTACAAAGGTCAGCATGACTACAAACCACCAACTATTTGTACTTCTCTTTCTTACCACGCTGCAAGGAGGTACAATGCTAACGTTATTTTCACCGCAGAGATTGTTATTACCGGCGACCGCTGTTGCGTTTATGGCAAGAAAAGCTCCGGTTAAAGGTAAGCTTCCGTGAAGATGATTATGAGAGATGTTGACTTGTACAAGAGACTCGATGTTTCCTAGATTCTTGGGAATCTCGCCTGATAATTGGTTGCCAGACAAGTCAAGATCGCTGAGAACTGGAAAATCCGAAAAACTTGAAGGAATTTCCCCGGTAAGATTGTTGTGGCTCATGTCAAGGCTGACTAGTTTCTTGCAAGAAGACAATTCACTTGGGATCACTCCAGTGATCTCGTTATAGCTTATATCCAAATTCATAAGTTCCGTGAACGTCATGAGCTCTACTGGAACTAGTCCAGATATTATGTTCCCTGATAAATCAAGCTTCTTGAGTCTCTTGCTTCTAGAAAGATCAGGTAATTCACCAGAGAATTTGTTCTTCCCGAGATTTAACATCTCAAGCTGTGGCATGTTGAATATTCCCAGGTTACCTCGGAGGTTGTTGTTTGATAAGTCCAAGAAGTTAACTAGTTGCAACTCGTTGAACCCTCGAGGTAACTTGCCTGATAAGTTATTGTTTTGAAGCCTCACTCGCTCTAAGCTCTGGCACTTGCCTAAACTCTGCGGGATGACGCCGTGGAGAGAGTTAGAGAAGAGGATGAGCTTGGTGAGTTGGCCAGAGTCACAGAGAGTGTCAGGCAGTTTTCCGGTGAGATTGTTGGTAGAAAGATCAAGAACAGTGAGGTTTGTAACATCCCTATCCCGGACCTTATATTTTTTTTAATAGGAACGGGCTTCTCTATGGCCCGATTGCCTAAAAACCTAGGTCTCCTCCTCCTTTCCCTATAAAAAGAGTTGCAGCCTCCTTCTTCTCTCCTTATATCTATGCTTCTATTATGGTTCTTATCGGATCTTTACTTGCATGATGTCTTCGCCAGCCAGTGGTGACCATGGTGACAGCCCTGATCGTAGTGGACCAGAAAAGTCGGGCCAGTTCGACATCCGGACTCCACGCATCGTAGCGGGAAGAGTGGTACCTAGGTGGGGGCCTTCATTGCCGACGTTCGAGCGCCGGACTAGGCAGTGTGAATGGGTGGAGGATCTGATGTGTGGGGATATTCGGTATGCTCGAGCATCGACTAAGTATCAGTTGGAGGAAATTTCGGGTAAGCGAGGATGGGGTCGGCCAAGGAAAGAGAAAAAAAAACCAGTGTCAGATATGGAGTGGGTTCCTGAGCCGCTTGTTGAGGAGCCTTCCAAGAAGAAGCGGAGACGTCCGCGCAAGTTCTCAGCCCCGAAGAGAGACGCCTTCGAAGAAAGTCAGGAACTCATCTAAAGTCACCGACTTT
This sequence comes from Raphanus sativus, assembly GCF_000801105.2. Lineage (NCBI taxonomy): Eukaryota > Viridiplantae > Streptophyta > Magnoliopsida > Brassicales > Brassicaceae > Raphanus > Raphanus sativus. The sequence goes on along the minus strand of NW_026616605.1, from coordinate 6,500 downwards.
TCTCAACCCTTTGCCGTCAGCAACATGCTCGAGGCTCTAGACGGTGGTAAGTTCGGGAGCGTTACTAAAGAGTTGGAAGAGGTGGCTAACTTGAGGTTGGAGCTGGTGAAGCGTTGCATCTGGTTGTATCCGTCGCTTGCCCATACTGTGTTTAGAGCAGGAGCAGTAGCAGTAGAGGATGGTCAAGGAGAGCTTATGAGTTTGGAGAATCAGCTGGCTTTGGATTGTGTGATTGACTTGGATGATGATGGTTCGAAGAAGGCTCTCTGTGTGGTTCCTTCCACTGAGATTGTTATTCTTGATTCTGATGATGTGATGAAGATGCTGCGAAAAGCCCAAGTATCCGTTTCAGTCAAGTCTTGTGCAGCATCAGAAGAGTCAAGGTGATGTGGTGCCTGTGACGCCGCAGTCCGCCTTTGAGGAGGTTGTTTTGGAGAAGGGAAGGGAGATGTCTTGTGCCATTACTGCGTTGGTGGAGGGACAAAGTAGCAGAGACAACCTCCTTGCTATAGAAAATGGTGTGGTCAACGATAAGGGTGTCTATGTGGGCGTTGAGGATGATGAAGGTGGTATTGAGTCTGAAGCAGCAGATGAGGATCTTGGTAATATCTGGAATAAAATGGCCATGTCAATAGTGTGTTCCAAGGATGCAGAGACCTCACGCAATGAATCAAAGACCGATGAAGTGGAAGACTGTGAGCACTCCTTCATACTAAAGGACGACATGGGTTATGTTTGCCGTGTCTGCGGAATTATTGACAAAAGCATCTCAGATATTGTTGATGTGAACTTCAGTAAAGCGAAAAGAAGCACGAGAACATATGCTTCCGAATCTCGGAATAAAAGTTTGGGGACCAGATTTTGAGATTAAGTTATCTGCAGAAGGGCGGATGATAGGTGGGCTTCCTGCTCATCCGACGCATGCTAGCAAGATGAAGCCTCATCAAATTGAGTATTCCAATTCCTTTGCAGCAACTTAGTAGCAGTTGAGCCAGGGGGTTGTATCATGGCTCATGACCCAGGTCCAGAAAACCTTCATGATCATCAGTTTCATGCGAAGCATCTGTGTCTGGAAGTTCCTTAAGTCGTTGTTTGAGTTTAAGAGTGTCTTCTCGATTCAGTCGGAGGAGATTAAATCTGGGTTTCGTTCGGGTGTGAGAAGCGTCTAGAAACCATGTATGCTTGATCGAAGTGGGGGAGAACTACAGACAAAGCGAAGAAGACCTATGAAACCTCGAAGCAAGTAGTACCGCCTGAAGTGTCATGGGAGCAGTATAAAGCCGCAGCGAGTTAGAACCAAGGGGTATCATGGAATTCAGGAACCGTTGGAAAAAAAAAATATTGGTGCTCCGTGAACTGCTTGGGTAAGGGATGTTAAGAAATGGGAGTTCCACGAGCTGAATTCGGGGCCGAATTCCATTAAGTGGGGGAGTTTGTAACATCCCTATCCCGGACCTAATATTTTTTTAAATAGGAACGGGCTTCTCTATGGCCCGATTGCCTAAAAACCTAGGTCTCCTCCTCCTTTCCCTATAAAAAGAGTTGCAGCCTCCTTCTTCTCTCCATCAGAAACAGAAGCGAAGCCCTGCAGAGATTCCCGGAGACTGGAAGCCCTAGCCGTCAAGCTCTTTTCCCTGCGCCGCCGTCCCTCTCTTCTCTTCTTTCTCTCTCTCCACGCGTCTCTCTCTCGCTGTCCGCCTTCTCTCTCCTCGGCGAGCAGTCGTGGTGGTGGTGGTGGTGGTGGTGTAGCTGATCGGTGGTGGTGACCGGATCTGATCTCGTTTCCCTTGTCTCTTATTCCAGATCCATGGCCTAGGTGTGGTTTTGTGAGACACTTATAGTACGATTCAGGAGATTCTAGGCTGCGAGTCATGGCTCTTTGGATAGATCTCGTTTCAAGGAATCTGTAGCAGCAAACGGAATCGATATCGGAGTTGTACAGCAAAAGTTGTAGACGTTGCTTCTTGACCAAGAATAAGCTTAAGCTGTAGCGATGCAGATACAGTTCCGATCAGTTTCAGCGTAAAGACCAAACGGCCGACCTAAACGAAAGCTTACAATCTGGAAATTTGTAAGTAAGTAATTGATTCTTTTATCTATCATCTCCAACCAGCGGATCGTCATTTAGAGTTGTTATCTGAGAATTATGCATGTTTTCGTGAGAGGTGTTGGTGCAGTCTGCGTTCGTGACCCGTCTAGGTGTGAAGCCATTTTGGTTAATCAAATGGTATCCGATCGGAGTAAAATCGGTGTCTATGGACTGAGGACATTTAGTACTACATTCTGACCGGACGGATTGAAAAGTTAACGGTCATTTCTTGAGATATTCATTGTTTTCTCTAGGGTTCAGTTCTGCCAGAATCATCATATTCATTTATTTTCAGAATTGCTGTTTTAGAGCCGTCAAGATCCATTCTGTGTTTTCTCAGATTTCTTCAGAATCCGTGGCAAAGGTGAGGTGATCCGAACCCAGTTTTCTCCCAAGTCCTTTATATTAATCATGTTGGATCTAGGATTGATTAGCTCTTGAGTGAAAGTTAGGGTGTTAGTTCATGATGGATCTAGGCTGTTAGATGCATGAACCATGTTGCATAAGAACTCTCATACTGTTTAAAAGGGACATTAATAGACTGCCTTGTGTTGATGTGGCTAATACATGATGATTGCTTATGTGTTTCTTTGGTCCCATGTGTTGGTAGAGATTTCTCTTAGCAGCTTGTTTAATGGCTGTTCATATTACTCTTGTGCTAAGTGACTGGTGTGTGGCACCGATAACGGGTGGCGTCTTGGGGTATGAGTATGAGTAAGAGTCTAAGTGTAAGTGAATGAGTAAGTGAAAGAGGAAGTGTAAGTATGAGTAAGAGAATGAGAATGTGAAAGTGGAAGTGTCAATGAACCTTGTTGTAGTCCTGCCTGGACCACCGAGAACGGGTGGGCGTCTAGAGTCTAGGGTGTGAGGTGTTGTGAGGTGAGATGTACCGCGCGAGGGCGGGATATAAATAAGCAAGTAAAGGTACCGCGCGAGGGCGGGATATAAATAAGCAAGTGTAGTGGCGCCTTAGGATCGAGTCAAGCCGAGTAGTGGCTGTGTCAGGCTATTAATGGCCGGGGGCAGACAGAGCAAGGTGGCCAACGTGCTGCAATCCGGGTAGCCTCTAGGAAGCTGGGCGGGCTGGATGCTCGAAAGAGGCGCCGCCCAGGATAGACCGGAACGCGTAGGGACATCCGTAAACGGTCATAGGTCCTTTTCCTTGAAGTTGAGTCAGTTGTGTTTGTCGAGTCGGTCTAATCTATTTGTGGGTGTTGTGTAGCAATGACTGAGTTCGTTGCATTGTTTGATTGCTAGGTTGCTAGAAATGATGTGGTTATTAAATGTTTTATGATGCATTGTTGATTGTAGTGACTAGTCAGTCCTGACTCCCGCATAGAGTAATGTAGAGTGTCTTGCGGGCAGGCTGGTCTAGAGTCACTTCACTGAGTAATCCAATACTCAGACCCTCCCTTTCCATTTCCCTGTGCGCAGGACTGTAAGTAGAAGTGTATGGATACGGGTGGATCGGAATTTCAAAGAAAGCAAAGCGATCGTCGACTCTTGCGACCAGTAACTGACACGGCGGATTGCCTATAAGGGTATAAGCGTGTCTATAGCTCCCTTTCGATAACCCCGGTCGATCCCCGGGGGATAGGGATGCTACAAGGTTGTTATGCTTCCCAAGACTTGCCGGAATTTCGCCAGAAAACTTGTTGGACCACAGCTTAAGAACTTGTAGACGTGGCAAAGACGTTAGTCCTTCCGGAATCTTTCCTGATAAGTTATTAGAGAAAAGATGGAGAATCTCGAAGCTTTGCAGCTGAGACAAGAGCTCAGGGATCTCTCCAGAGAGCGAGTTATCGCTAAAGTCGAGAGATATGAGGTTTTTGAGGGAGAAGATGGACGGTGGAATCTGACTTGAGAGCTTGTTTTGGTAGAGAAACATGTATTCAAGCTCCTTTAAGTCTCCTAGTGAAGGAGGTATCGGTCCTGAGATATTGTTGTAGACAAGATCAAGATGCTTTAGAGATGATAAGTCACCGAGTTGGTAAGGAATTTCCCCAGAAAGATTGTTGTATCCCAAGTATATCCACTTCAAGTTTTTCATCAGCCCTAGTTCCGTTGGTATACCTCCGGTTAACTGGTTTGAAGCCAGTGTTAGGAACTCCAATCTTGAGAGGTTTCCGAAGCAGGCCGGTACATGGCCGGATAAGACGTTTCCGCCGAGATCTAGGACCTTAAGGTTAGAGAAAAGTCTGATGTCCTCGTAGATGTCTCCTGAAAACATGTTGTTTGAAAGATCTAACGTGTAGAGATTTGGAAGAAAGCCTCGAGGGATGGAACCAGATAAGTTGTTGTTGCTTAGGTTTAGGTAACGAAGAGAAGGAGGCGAAGTGGTGAAGATGTCATGAGGGACTGGACCGGAAAATTTGTTATTGGAGAGGTTAATGGTTTGTAGAAAAGGTAGCCGGAATATAGTGGAAGTGAGGATTTGGCTAGAGATGTTCTTGCCGGAGAGATCGAGAGAAACAACACGCGAGAAGTTGCTGCAAACGACGCCGTACCAAAGGCAAACATCATTGGATGATGAGTAGGACCAAGAAGAGAGATGCCTTGAAGGGTCTTGAATTGAGGACTGGAATGATAAGAGAAGCTCGACTTCATTTGCATTGAGGCAATAGAAGTTAATTAAGAAACAAGAATAAGAGTGTGCAGATGAGATGTGGATGACGAGAAGTAGACATGTTTGCTTTTGTTTTTTTTGTTTTTGGCTTATCTCTATTATGACATGAGGCTGTTGGATATGTATATATGCTCTTCCGGATGAGTGTGTTGCCCTCTACGGATAGTGATTTGCTCACCTTAGCTGTAAACCAGAAAAGCTATATATTAAAGGACTTCAGTGATGTCCTGTGATAAAAAAAGATTAAAATAGTCTGCCTTTCTTTTTTGTTTCTTTTTATACTTATATAATTAAGTCTAAGAGGGTTTCATAAGAAAGGCAATGTGCATTATTCGTTGTACTAGATGAAAAAGAGATTAAAAAGTGCTAGGATGGGCTACATAAAGGGGAATATACATCAAACTTTAAATTTAAAATAGAAAGGAAACAAAAAAGGTGTCGACCACATTCGCACTTCAAATTATGGCTAATTTTCAATGTTAATGTTTTTCATTTAAAATAAAATAAAAGTAAAATTAAACTAACTAAAATTTCTTAGACAGTTTAACTTTTTTTTTTAAAAAAAAAATTAAGATATGAGCTAGAACAATAAATTGACTGTTTTATACGTCCTCATGACGCAATGTTGGAGTGTTATCATATTGTTCCTATTAGTCTTTCTTAACAATTAATTAACCAGGAAGAACATTCATTATATTCTAGTGAAACTAATTAGTTATAAAAAGCTACGTTGGAAAACATTCATTTTTCTATCTCATACAAAAATAATATTGAAAAGTAATCATTAAACTATAGTTGAAAACAAGATAAATTTGCATTTAAATTATATTTGAAAATAAATATTTGAATCAAAATTATAATTTCAGTATGAAGTAGTAACTGTTTTTAATTGAGAAGCGGATGAGAATATTTGCAATACAGACTAAAATACTATAAAATAGTTGCTAATACTGCATTGAAAAAGTATGACAACCATATGTAATCCAAATATTTTTCTTTATTAGTTATTTTTGGGGAAAGATGTTTAAAATATGAACGTAATGTACATCGTAAATTCCATGTGCCATTAATTCAAAAATATAGTTATTACCATACTTGTTTGTTTTGGTTAAAGTTGATAATATGATATGTAGTGCAATTAGTCATGATAATATTACTTTTACTTTTACCCTTTCTCTCGTCACTTTTGGAAATCGGACGTTTGAACACGAACAGATGAGGATGAGACTGATGTGGTCAAAAAGCCTCTGAGATTTTTGTCGGCTTACAATTGAAATGTTCTTTTGACTGAAGAAAAAATGAACTTTTTATTGGAGTTGTGACAAAACATTTTATGTAAACTTTTACCCAAAAAAAAAAAAACATTTTCTGAAACGTTTGACAGCTTTTTTTCTAATTCCAACTGTTTTTCTTTGGTTTCTTGAATGAATATTTTAAAAAAAAATAATAATTTAGACTAAGTAAGAGTGTAATATCTGTTTTTTTATCATGCGGTTTTCTGTTATCTCAAATATTATATATATGAAATACGATCTCCAAATTATTTGAGAACTGATTTTGTAACGCCCCGACCCGCCCACGGCTAATGGGCCACCCACGCCCGCTCTCTCGGCCCGTGGGCCCCATCCCATCCGACGGTCGGTCGTTAATTTTCCAAGGCTCGAAATCATTATTTACTGACCCTGCAATCACCACCCGACATTTCCCCGTGCTTTGGCCTCACTCACACGCTATCGCGAATCACTTCCCGATAGGTCACCCATCCTTCCACTACTCCAGCTCAAG
>NW_026616604.1:0-23391 GCF_000801105.2 Raphanus sativus | reverse complement strand
TTCCTGGTTATTCTCACTGATTAGTGGGCTCCAAATAAAGCTTCTTAGATCGTCGTGGTTCATCCTGGTTTGATAAGAATCATGAAGATAATGGCATATGTCCGAACAGGCTAATCTGGAATCATCTGGATAGAAGGTGGGAATATCTTCTTACTCACAAACTCCTATGAGATTATATTCAACTTCCTGGTTATTCTCACTGATTAGTGGTTCCAAATAAAGCTTCTTAGATCGTGGTTCATCCTGGTTTGATAAGAATCATGAAGAGAATGGCATATGTCCGAACAGGCTAATCTGGAATCATCTGGATAGAAAGTGGGATATCTTCTTACTCACCTCCTATGAGATTTATTCAACTTCCTGGTTATTCTCCACTGATTAGTGGTTCAAAAAAGCTTCTTAGATCGTGGTTCATCCTGGTTTGATAAGAATCATGAAGATATTGCATATGTCCGAACAGGCTAATCTGGAATCATCTGGATAGAAAGTGGGATATCTTCTTACTCACAACTCCTATGAGATTTATTCAACTTCCTGGTTATTCTCCACTGATTAGTGGTTCCAAATAAAGCTTCTTAGATCGTGGTTCATCCTGGTTTGATAAGAATCATGAAGATATTGCATATGTCCGAACAGGCTAATCTGGAATCATCTGGATAGAAGGTGGGATATCTTCTTGCTCACAACACTTATGATAATTCAACTTCTGGTTATTCTCCAACTGATTAGTAATAAAGCTCTAGATCGTGGTTCATCCTGTTTGATAAGAACATGAAGATATTGGCATATCCGAACAGGCTAATCTGGAATCATCTGGATAGAAGGTGGGATATCTTCTTGCTCACAACTCCTATGAGATTTATTCAACTTCCTGGTTATTCTCCACTGATTAGTGGTTCCAAATAAAGCTTCTTAGATCGTGGTTCATCCTGGTTTGATAAGAATCATGAAGATAATGGCATATGTCCGAACAGGCTAATCTGGAATCATCTGGATAGAAAGTGGGATATCTTCTTACTCACAACTCCTATGAGATTTATTCAACTTCCTGGTTATTCTCCACTGATTAGTGGTTCCAAATAAAGCTTCTTAGATCGTGGTTCATCCTGGTTTGATAAGAATCATGAAGATAATGGCATATGTCCGAACAGGCTAATCTGGAATCATCTGGATAGAAAGTGGGATATCTTCTTACTCACAACTCCTATGAGATTTATTCAACTTCCTGGTTATTCTCCACTGATTAGTGGTTCCAAATAAAGCTTCTTAGATCGTGGTTCATCCTGGTTTGATAAGAATCATGAAGATATTGCCATATGTCCGAACAGGCTAATCTGGAATCATCTGGATAGAAAGTGGGATATCTTCTTACTCACAACTCCTATGAGATTTATTCAACTTCCTGGTTATTCTCCACTGATTAGTGGTTCCAAATAAAGCTTCTTAGATCGTGGTTCATCCTGGTTTGATAAGAATCATGAAGATAATGCCATATGTCCGAACAGGCTAATCTGGAATCATCTGGATAGAAAGTGGGATATCTTCTTACTCACAACTCCTATGAGATTTATTCAACTTCCTGGTTATTCTCCACTGATTAGTGGTTCCAAATAAAGCTTCTTAGATCGTGGTTCATCCTGGTTTGATAAGAATCATGAAGATAATGGCATATGTCCGAACAGGCTAATCTGGAATCATCTGGATAGAAAGTGGGATATCTTCTTGCTCACAACTCTTATGAGATTTATTCAACTTCCTGGTTATTCTCCACTGATTAGTGGTTCCAAATAAAGCTTCTTAGATCGTGGTTCATCCTGGTTTGATAAGAATCATGAAGATATTGCCATATGTCCGAACAGGCTAATCTGGAATCATCTGGATAGAAAGTGGGATATCTTCTTACTCACAACTCCTATGAGATTTATTCAACTTCCTGGTTATTCTCCACTGATTAGTGGTTCCAAATAAAGCTTCTTAGATCGTGGTTCATCCTGGTTTGATAAGAATCATGAAGATAATGGCCATATGTCCGAACAGGCTAATCTGGAATCATCTGGATAGAAAGTGGGATATCTTCTTACTCACAACTCCTATGAGATTTATTCAACTTCCTGGTTATTCTCCACTGATTAGTGGTTCCAAATAAAGCTTCTTAGATCGTGGTTCATCCTGGTTTGATAAGAATCATGAAGATAATGGCATATGTCCGAACAGGCTAATCTGGAATCATCTGGATAGAAAGTGGGATATCTTCTTACTCACAACTCCTATGAGATTTATTCAACTTCCTGGTTATTCTCCACTGATTAGTGGTTCCAAATAAAGCTTCTTAGATCGTGGTTCATCCTGGTTTGATAAGAATCATGAAGATATTGCCATATGTCCGAACAGGCTAATCTGGAATCATCTGGATAGAAAGTGGGATATCTTCTTACTCACAACTCCTATGAGATTTATTCAACTTCCTGGTTATTCTCCACTGATTAGTGGTTCCAAATAAAGCTTCTTAGATCGTGGTTCATCCTGGTTTGATAAGAATCATGAAGATAATGGCATATGTCCGAACAGGCTAATCTGGAATCATCTGGATAGAAAGTGGGATATCTTCTTACTCACAACTCCTATGAGATTTATTCAACTTCCTGGTTATTCTCCACTGATTAGTGGTTCCAAATAAAGCTTCTTAGATCGTGGTTCATCCTGGTTTGATAAGAATCATGAAGATATTGCCATATGTCCGAACAGGCTAATCTGGAATCATCTGGATAGAAAGTGGGATATCTTCTTACTCACAACTCCTATGAGATTTATTCAACTTCCTGGTTATTCTCCACTGATTAGTGGTTCCAAATAAAGCTTCTTAGATCGTGGTTCATCCTGGTTTGATAAGAATCATGAAGATATTGGCATATGTCCGAACAGGCTAATCTGGAATCATCTGGATAGAAAGTGGGATATCTTCTTACTCACAAACTTATGAGATTTATTCAACTTCCTGGTTATTCTCCACTGATTAGTGGTTCCAAATAAAGCTTCTTAGATCGTGGTTCATCCTGGTTTGATAAGAATCATGAAGATAATGGCATATGTCCGAACAGGCTAATCTGGAATCATCTGGATAGAAAGTGGGATATCTTCTTCTCACTCACACTTATGAGATTTATTCAACTTCCTGGTTATTCTCCACTGATTAGTGGTTCCAAATAAAGCTTCTTAGATCGTGGTTCATCCTGGTTTGATAAGAATCATGAAGATATTGCCATATGTCCGAACAGGCTAATCTGGAATCATCTGGATAGAAAGTGGGATATCTTCTTACTCACAACTCCTATGAGATTTATTCAACTTCCTGGTTATTCTCCACTGATTAGTGGTTCCAAATAAAGCTTCTTAGATCGTGGTTCATCCTGGTTTGATAAGAATCATGAAGATATGGCATATGTCCGAACAGGCTAATCTGGAATCATCTGGATAGAAGGTGGGATATCTTCTTACTCACAACACTTATGAGATTTATTCAACTTCCTGGTTATTCTCCACTGATTAGTGGTTCCAAATAAAGCTTCTTAGATCGTGGTTCATCCTGGTTTGATAAGAATCATGAAGATATTGCCATATGTCCGAACAGGCTAATCTGGAATCATCTGGATAGAAAGTGGGATATCTTCTTACTCACAACTCCTATGAGATTTATTCAACTTCCTGGTTATTCTCCACTGATTAGTGGTTCCAAATAAAGCTTCTTAGATCGTGGTTCATCCTGGTTTGATAAGAATCATGAAGATATTGCCATATGTCCGAACAGGCTAATCTGGAATCATCTGGATAGAAAGTGGGATATCTTCTTACTCACAACTCCTATGAGATTTATTCAACTTCCTGGTTATTCTCCACTGATTAGTGGTTCCAAATAAAGCTTCTTAGATCGTGGTTCATCCTGGTTTGATAAGAATCATGAAGATATTGCCATATGTCCGAACAGGCTAATCTGGAATCATCTGGATAGAAAGTGGGATATCTTCTTACTCACAACTCCTATGAGATTTATTCAACTTCCTGGTTATTCTCCACTGATTAGTGGTTCCAAATAAAGCTTCTTAGATCGTGGTTCATCCTGGTTTGATAAGAATCATGAAGATATGCCATATGTCCGAACAGGCTAATCTGGAATCATCTGGATAGAAAGTGGGATATCTTCTTACTCACAACTCCTATGAGATTTATTCAACTTCCTGGTTATTCTCCACTGATTAGTGGTTCCAAATAAAGCTTCTTAGATCGTGGTTCATCCTGGTTTGATAAGAATCATGAAGATATTGCCATATGTCCGAACAGGCTAATCTGGAATCATCTGGATAGAAAGTGGGATATCTTCTTACTCACAACTCCTATGAGATTTATTCAACTTCCTGGTTATTCTCCACTGATTAGTGGTTCCAAATAAAGCTTCTTAGATCGTGGTTCATCCTGGTTTGATAAGAATCATGAAGATATTGGCATATGTCCGAACAGGCTAATCTGGAATCATCTGGATAGAAAGTGGGATATCTTCTTACTCACAACTCCTATGAGATTTATTCAACTTCCTGGTTATTCTCCACTGATTAGTGGTTCCAAATAAAGCTTCTTAGATCGTGGTTCATCCTGGTTTGATAAGAATCATGAAGATATTGCCATATGTCCGAACAGGCTAATCTGGAATCATCTGGATAGAAAGTGGGATATCTTCTTACTCACAACTCCTATGAGATTTATTCAACTTCCTGGTTATTCTCCACTGATTAGTGGTTCCAAATAAAGCTTCTTAGATCGTGGTTCATCCTGGTTTGATAAGAATCATGAAGATATTGCCATATGTCCGAACAGGCTAATCTGGAATCATCTGGATAGAAAGTGGGATATCTTCTTACTCACAACTCCTATGAGATTTATTCAACTTCCTGGTTATTCTCCACTGATTAGTGGTTCCAAATAAAGCTTCTTAGATCGTGGTTCATCCTGGTTTGATAAGAATCATGAAGATATTGCCATATGTCCGAACAGGCTAATCTGGAATCATCTGGATAGAAAGTGGGATATCTTCTTACTCACAACTCCTATGAGATTTATTCAACTTCCTGGTTATTCTCCACTGATTAGTGGTTCCAAATAAAGCTTCTTAGATCGTGGTTCATCCTGGTTTGATAAGAATCATGAAGATAATGCCATATGTCCGAACAGGCTAATCTGGAATCATCTGGATAGAAAGTGGGATATCTTCTTACTCACAACTCCTATGAGATTTATTCAACTTCCTGGTTATTCTCCACTGATTAGTGGTTCCAAATAAAGCTTCTTAGATCGTGGTTCATCCTGGTTTGATAAGAATCATGAAGATATTGCCATATGTCCGAACAGGCTAATCTGGAATCATCTGGATAGAAAGTGGGATATCTTCTTACTCACAACTCCTATGAGATTTATTCAACTTCCTGGTTATTCTCCACTGATTAGTGGTTCCAAATAAAGCTTCTTAGATCGTGGTTCATCCTGGTTTGATAAGAATCATGAAGATATTGCATATGTCCGAACAGGCTAATCTGGAATCATCTGGATAGAAAGTGGGATATCTTCTTACTCACAACTCCTATGAGATTTATTCAACTTCCTGGTTATTCTCCACTGATTAGTGGTTCCAAATAAAGCTTCTTAGATCGTGGTTCATCCTGGTTTGATAAGAATCATGAAGATATTGCCATATGTCCGAACAGGCTAATCTGGAATCATCTGGATAGAAAGTGGGATATCTTCTTACTCACAACTCCTATGAGATTTATTCAACTTCCTGGTTATTCTCCACTGATTAGTGGTTCCAAATAAAGCTTCTTAGATCGTGGTTCATCCTGGTTTGATAAGAATCATGAAGATATTGCCATATGTCCGAACAGGCTAATCTGGAATCATCTGGATAGAAAGTGGGATATCTTCTTACTCACAACTCCTATGAGATTTATTCAACTTCCTGGTTATTCTCCACTGATTAGTGGTTCCAAATAAAGCTTCTTAGATCGTGGTTCATCCTGGTTTGATAAGAATCATGAAGATATTGCCATATGTCCGAACAGGCTAATCTGGAATCATCTGGATAGAAAGTGGGATATCTTCTTACTCACAACTCTTATGAGATTTATTCAACTTCCTGGTTATTCTCCACTGATTAGTGGTTCCAAATAAAGCTTCTTAGATCGTGGTTCATCCTGGTTTGATAAGAATCATGAAGATATTGCCATATGTCCGAACAGGCTAATCTGGAATCATCTGGATAGAAAGTGGGATATCTTCTTACTCACAACTCCTATGAGATTTATTCAACTTCCTGGTTATTCTCCACTGATTAGTGGTTCCAAATAAAGCTTCTTAGATCGTGGTTCATCCTGGTTTGATAAGAATCATGAAGATATTGCCATATGTCCGAACAGGCTAATCTGGAATCATCTGGATAGAAAGTGGGATATCTTCTTACTCACAACTCCTATGAGATTTATTCAACTTCCTGGTTATTCTCCACTGATTAGTGGTTCCAAATAAAGCTTCTTAGATCGTGGTTCATCCTGGTTTGATAAGAATCATGAAGATATTGCCATATGTCCGAACAGGCTAATCTGGAATCATCTGGATAGAAAGTGGGATATCTTCTTACTCACAACTCCTATGAGATTTATTCAACTTCCTGGTTATTCTCCACTGATTAGTGGTTCCAAATAAAGCTTCTTAGATCGTGGTTCATCCTGGTTTGATAAGAATCATGAAGATATTGCATATGTCCGAACAGGCTAATCTGGAATCATCTGGATAGAAAGTGGGATATCTTCTTACTCACAACTCCTATGAGATTTATTCAACTTCCTGGTTATTCTCCACTGATTAGTGGTTCCAAATAAAGCTTCTTAGATCGTGGTTCATCCTGGTTTGATAAGAATCATGAAGATATGGCCATATGTCCGAACAGGCTAATCTGGAATCATCTGGATAGAAAGTGGGATATCTTCTTACTCACAACTCCTATGAGATTTATTCAACTTCCTGGTTATTCTCCACTGATTAGTGGTTCCAAATAAAGCTTCTTAGATCGTGGTTCATCCTGGTTTGATAAGAATCATGAAGATATTGCCATATGTCCGAACAGGCTAATCTGGAATCATCTGGATAGAAAGTGGGATATCTTCTTACTCACAACTCCTATGAGATTTATTCAACTTCCTGGTTATTCTCCACTGATTAGTGGTTCCAAATAAAGCTTCTTAGATCGTGGTTCATCCTGGTTTGATAAGAATCATGAAGATATTGCCATATGTCCGAACAGGCTAATCTGGAATCATCTGGATAGAAAGTGGGATATCTTCTTACTCACAACTCCTATGAGATTTATTCAACTTCCTGGTTATTCTCCACTGATTAGTGGTTCCAAATAAAGCTTCTTAGATCGTGGTTCATCCTGGTTTGATAAGAATCATGAAGATATTGCCATATGTCCGAACAGGCTAATCTGGAATCATCTGGATAGAAAGTGGGATATCTTCTTACTCACAACTCCTATGAGATTTATTCAACTTCCTGGTTATTCTCCACTGATTAGTGGTTCCAAATAAAGCTTCTTAGATCGTGGTTCATCCTGGTTTGATAAGAATCATGAAGATATTGCCATATGTCCGAACAGGCTAATCTGGAATCATCTGGATAGAAAGTGGGATATCTTCTTACTCACAACTCCTATGAGATTTATTCAACTTCCTGGTTATTCTCCACTGATTAGTGGTTCCAAATAAAGCTTCTTAGATCGTGGTTCATCCTGGTTTGATAAGAATCATGAAGATATTGCCATATGTCCGAACAGGCTAATCTGGAATCATCTGGATAGAAAGTGGGATATCTTCTTACTCACAACTCCTATGAGATTTATTCAACTTCCTGGTTATTCTCCACTGATTAGTGGTTCCAAATAAAGCTTCTTAGATCGTGGTTCATCCTGGTTTGATAAGAATCATGAAGATAATGCCATATGTCCGAACAGGCTAATCTGGAATCATCTGGATAGAAAGTGGGATATCTTCTTACTCACAACTCCTATGAGATTTATTCAACTTCCTGGTTATTCTCCACTGATTAGTGGTTCCAAATAAAGCTTCTTAGATCGTGGTTCATCCTGGTTTGATAAGAATCATGAAGATATGGCATATGTCCGAACAGGCTAATCTGGAATCATCTGGATAGAAAGTGGGATATCTTCTTACTCACAACTCCTATGAGATTTATTCAACTTCCTGGTTATTCTCCACTGATTAGTGGTTCCAAATAAAGCTTCTTAGATCGTGGTTCATCCTGGTTTGATAAGAATCATGAAGATATTGCCATATGTCCGAACAGGCTAATCTGGAATCATCTGGATAGAAAGTGGGATATCTTCTTACTCACAACTCCTATGAGATTTATTCAACTTCCTGGTTATTCTCCACTGATTAGTGGTTCCAAATAAAGCTTCTTAGATCGTGGTTCATCCTGGTTTGATAAGAATCATGAAGATATTGCCATATGTCCGAACAGGCTAATCTGGAATCATCTGGATAGAAAGTGGGATATCTTCTTACTCACAACTCCTATGAGATTTATTCAACTTCCTGGTTATTCTCCACTGATTAGTGGTTCCAAATAAAGCTTCTTAGATCGTGGTTCATCCTGGTTTAATAAGATCCTAGGATGTATTCTCTGGATGATATGGATAGATCCTTGCAAGATCGAGGCAAAGACTCAAGATCTTCAAGGTAGTGGACTGATGGTTGATTCAAAGAGTTGCGGAAAGACTCCTTGACACTTTTAGATGACTAGATCGGATATGACACACCAACTTAGACACCTAGGGTTTGCTGGATACTACACACCAACAAGATCACTCAAGAACTCGTAAACAAGTTTAAGAGAGAACAAGGTTTTTGATTAAAAAGATGATTGCATAGAAGGAAGCTTGCGACAAGTTTAAATAGAGAGAAGACTTGAACAGACTCAAGTTCTCGAGATCATTAAAGGGAACACGCTCCCTTGGTAATCAAACAAAGACCAAAGACTAAAATTTAAAAGAGTTTGCAACACATAAGATAAGAAATAAAACTATAGATTAAAGATAACATAAGGTAGATATGTGGTTGGTCCAAAGCATCCGAGATGCACCAAAGATACATCATCTAGGTGATATGAAAGTGAACTCATGGCCTCATTAAAAACCTTAGTTGGAAAACCCAGTGGGACAAAACCAACTAAGGGAAAAAGAGTACACACAAGCCACTTGCCTAGATGATGATCAGCTTGAAGGTTCAGCTTGAAGTGTGGTAAGTGTGTCTTGGTTGCTCAAGCTACGACCAAGACAATCTTCTTGCTTCCAAGATATCTTAAGTATGTTTCCAACAGCTTCATGGAGTCTTCTTGTCATTGCACGAGTCATGGGACCTTTGGGAATGATCAAGGCATCTCCATCTTCATCTTGCTTATCCTTGATCATCTCTTCTATATCTTTATCAAGTTGTTGGTCCATGATCACATCATCCCCTCCCTCTTGAAAAGGATTTGTCCTCAAATCTGGTTCATCTGCAATAAAAGGGATCAAGTCAGTAACATTGAAACTATTACTCACATCATACTTACCTTGGAGATCCAGCTTGTAAGCATTGTTGCTGATCTTCTTTGTGACCTCAAAAGGTCCATCTATTCTCGGCATGAGCTTGGACTTCCTTTGATTAGGAAACCTCTCTTTCCTTAGGTGAACCCATACTTGATCACCTACTTCAAAGATCATCTCTCGTTTGCCCTTATTAGCATGTTTAACATACTGCTTGGTTTTCTCTTCAATATTGCGCCTTGCTTGCTCATGAAGTTGTTTCACCATCTCTGCCTTCTTTTTGCCATCCATACTAATCCTTTCACACTCAGGTAAAGGTATTAAATCCAAAGGAGAGGTGGGATTGAACCCATAAACAATTTCAAAAGGAGAAAACTTAGAAGCAGAGTGCACAGCATGATTATATGCAAATTCACAATGAGGCAAACAGTCTTCCCATGATTTCAAGTTCTTCTTTATGAATGCACGCAAGAGTGTTCCTAAAGTTCTATTCACTACTTCAGTTTGACCATCAGTTTGCGGGTGACAAGTAGTAGAGAACAACAGTTTAGTGCCTAACTTAGACCAAAGTGTCTTCCAAAAGTAACTAAGAAACTTGGTGTCTCTATCAGATACTATAGTTCTAGGCATGCCATGCAAACGCACAATCTCTTTAAAGAACAAATTAGCAATATGCAATGCATCATCAGTTTTGTGACAAGCAATGAAGTGAGCCATTTTGGAGAACCTATCAACAACTACAAAGATTGAATCCTTTCCGGTTCTAGTCCTAGGTAATCCAACAATAAAATCCATAGAGATGTCATTCCAAGGATGATAAGGAATGGGTAAAGGAGTATACAAACCGTGAGCTTGGACTTTGGACTTAGCTTGTTTACAGGTTGCACATCTCTCACAGATTTTCTCCACATCCCTCTTCATGCGAGGCCAAAAGAAATGATCCTGCAAAACTTTAAGAGTCTTGGCAATACCAAAATGTCCCATAAGACTTCCTCCATGTGCTTCCCTAACAAACAAATCTCTCAAAGAACAATTAGGCACACACAAACGATTATCATAAAAGAGAAACCCATCTTGTCTAAAATAATGACCAGCAGCAAACTTTTCACACGACTTGTATGCATCTTTAAACTCAGGATCAGTTTCATACATTTCTTTAAGTTGTTCAAAGCCTAGTAGCTTAGCATCAAGAGTGTTTAAGAGAACATACCTCCGAGACAGTGCATCAGCCACTATATTGTCCTTACCTTGTTTGTATTTGATCACATAAGGAAAGGTTTCTATGAACTCAACCCATCTCGCATGTCTCTTGCTTAGCTTGTTCTGTCCCTTAAGATATTTGAGAGACTCATGGTCCGTATGGATGACAAACTCCTTAGGCCACAGATAGTGTTGCCACGTTTGCAAGGCCCTCACCAAAGCATACAACTCCTTGTCATACGTTGCATAGTTGAGAGTTGCTCCTCCAAGCTTCTCACTGAAGTATGCTATGGGTCTTTTATCCTGCATCAATACAGCACCAATTCCAATTCCTGAGGCATCACATTCTATTTCAAAGGTTTTAGAAAAATCAGGAAGCATAAGAAGAGGGGAGTGAGTAAGCTTCTCTTTAAGGATTTTGAATGAAGTTTCTTGTGCTTCTCCCCACTTGAATCCTACATCCTTTTTGATGATCTCGGTCAGGGAGCTGCTATAGTGCTGAAATCCTTCACAAAGCGCCTATAGAAACCTGCTAGCCCATGAAAACTCCTCACTTCTCCCACTGTAGTTGGAGTTGGCCACTCTTGTATGGCTTTGATCTTCTCGGGATCAACCTTTACTCCATCTGCACTCACAATAAAGCCTAGGAAAACCAAGTTATCTGTGCAAAAGGTGCACTTCTTTTGATTAGCATAAAGCTTTTCTTTCCTCAAAACATTCAAAACAGACCTAAGATGTTCTATATGATCATCAAGACTCTTGCTATAGACTAGGATATCATCAAAGTACACTACAACAAAGATGCCTATGAATGATCTAAGCACATGATTCATCAACCTCATGAATGTACTAGGAGCGTTGGTTAATCCAAAAGGCATGACTAACCACTCATATAAACCATGCTTAGTTTTGAATGCAGTTTTCCACTCATCTCCCTCTTTCATCCTAATTTGATGATATCCACTCTTAAGATCTATCTTAGAAAATATGGTAGAACCATGCAATTCATCAAGCATATCATCAAGTCTAGGGATAGGGTGTCGATACTTCACTGTTATGTTGTTGATTGCTCTACAATCAACACACATGCGCCAGCTACCATCTTTCTTAGGCACAAGAAGCACTGGTACTGCACATGGACTCAAGCTCTCTCGGATATGACCCTTCTCCATCAGTTCCTCTACTTGTCTTTGCAATTCTCTAGTCTCTACTGGATTAGTTCTGTATGCAGGTCGGTTTGGTAGTGTGGAACCAGGTACAAAGTCTATCTGATGCTCAATCCCACGAACTGGAGGTAAACCATTAGAACTATCTTCTGGAAACACATCTGCATATTCCTGCAAAAGAGAAACTAGTTCACTCGGATGGTCCGGTGTATGATCAGTGGTGGTTAGCAAAGATTCTTTAAACACAAGCAACAAAATAGAGTTTTGAGAGTAGAGAATTCGTTTGACATCTCCCTGTTTGGCATAGAAGCTATGCTGCTTGTTGAGATCAGTTTCGAGTTCAATCTCTTTCTTTTTCTGTAGATGGAGTTGATCCTCTTGCACTTCTTTAGGGGTTAATGGCACCAGCACTGTCTTCTTACCTCTGAATTCAAACGAGTGCTTGTTGGTGAAGCCATCATGTATCACATGTCTATCAGATTGCCATGGTCGTCCGAGAAGAATATGGCTCGCTTCCATAGGTATCACATCACATAAGATCTCATCCTCATATCTCCCTATGGTTATAGGTACCACTACTTGATCAGAGACCCTCATCTCGCCCTGCTCATTAAGCCACTGCAGTCTATATGGTTTTGGATGCTTCTGAACTTGCAAACCCAACTTCTTGACCATAGTCTCACTAGCTACGTTGACACAGCTGCCTCCATCAATGATAAGACTACATACCTTCCCTTGAACCAAGCACCTAGTGTAGAACAAGTTCTCACGCTGCTCAATCTCATCTGCCTTAGTTTGAAGATTCAAAAGCCTTCTTGTTACTAACAACCTTCCCTTGACCGGTTCTTCTTCAAACTCTTCTTCAGTCTGCTCATGATCAGTATGTATCTTCTCATCTTGAGACATATACTCCCCGGTGTCAAGAAGAATCATCGTCTTCTTATTAGTACACTCATTGGCATAGTGCCCACGCCCTTGACACTTAAAGCACTTGACATCTCGGGTCTTGGAACCAGAGGCTCCTGTCTTTCCTTTGTCCTTGCTGTAGATGTTGCTAGGTTTGGTGTCATCTTTCTGATAAGGTTTACTCTCCTTCTGGTAGTTAGGCTTATCTTCCTTAGGACTTTGGAACCGAGTAGTCCCATAGCTTCCACGTGAATGTCCCTTCCTCTTGAGCTGCTGCTCCACTAGAATGGCTTTATGCAACATCTCTTCTATTTCAACATAGTGTTGCATCTCCACCTTATCTTGTATTTCTCGGTTGAGCCCTCCAAGAAACCTTGACATAGTAGCTTCTCTATCTTCTGAAATACTGGCTCTCAACATTAACAGCTCCATATCTTGATAGTACTCCTCTACGGTCTTAGCTCCTTGAGTGAGTTTTCTTAGTCTCTGGTGAAGATCTCTGTGGTAGTGGCTCGGTACAAACCTCTTGCGCATAAGAGACTTCATCTCACTCCATGTTTCCACTGGATATTCTTGGTTAAGCCGCCTCATGGTAACCAGTTGATCCCACCAGCTCAGAGCATAGTCATAGAACTCAGTTGCAGCGAGTTGGATTCGTTGAGTGTTGGTATAGTTCTTACAATTGAAGACAATCTCAATCTTCTTCTCCCACTCCAAGTAGGCATCCGGATCAACCTTGCCATGAAAAGGAGGTATTTTGAGCTTAACTCCACCAAGCTCTTCTTTCTTAAGTCCCTAACTTCATGATCACGCCTCTGCCTTCTACTCACTCTAGAAGAAGAAGAACCACTATGTTCAGATCGGCTGCGCTCATAGTAGTTGTCAGTCTCTTGTGATCCAGCATGTTCTCTACGGTCTCTCCTTGGTTCAGGATGATTCTGTGGACTCTGACCTCTTCTTTCTCTCCTTGACTCATTACTATGGCCCTGACCAGTAGCTTGTCTTAGCTCTTGTCTTATCTCATCACGAAGACCCGTGATGCTAGTCTTGATCATATCAGCCACAGTAGTGATTAGAGTTTGTTGTAACTGCTCGGTCATCTCCTCCCTTAGAAGTCTACTCTTCCTTACAAGTTCTGCTTCCTCATCTGACTCGTTCCCCATTGGTACCTGAGACAAAGAAACAATCAAAACAAGTAAGTTGTTCAAGAAAAATTTTAAAAGGAAACAACTTTGATTAAAAGGAAAACTTGTGATCTAAGGTAACACGATTTGAAAAGATCAATACTTGATAACTTCTATCACACGAAATCGAAACAGATCAAGATCAAATATGATGAAACTTCCTAGATCTATCAGGATTTGAATCAAACAACAACAATAGGTAATTAAACGATCAGATCTAGCGAAATAACTCAAAGATGAACACAGATCAATCGATGGATTCAAAAGAAGTCGAAGGGTTGAAATAAAAACAAAGAGAAATCGAGAACTTCCCTATCCAGAGTGCTCTGATACCACTTAATAAGATCCTAGGATGTATTCTCTGGATGATATGGATAGATCCTTGCAAGATCGAGGCAAAGACTCAAGATCTTCAAGGTAGTGGACTGATGGTTGATTCAAAGAGTTGCGGAAAGACTCCTTGACACTTTTAGATGACTAGATCGGATATGACACACCAACTTAGACACCTAGGGTTTGCTGGATACTACACACCAACAAGATCACTCAAGAACTCGTAAACAAGTTTAAGAGAGAACAAGGTTTTTGATTAAAAGATGATTGCATAGAAAGAAGCTTGCGACAAGTTTAAATAGAGAGAAGACTTGAACAGACTCAAGTTCTCGAGATCATTAAAGGGAACACGCTCCCTTGGTAATCAAACAAAGACCAAAGACTAAAATTTAAAAGAGTTTGCAACACATAAGATAAGAAATAAAACTATAGATTAAAGATAACATAAGGTAGATATGTGGTTGGTCCAAAGCATCCGAGATGCACCAAAGATACATCATCTAGGTGATATGAAAGTGAACTCATGGCCTCATTAAAAACCTTAGTTGGAAAACCCAGTGGGACAAAACCAACTAAGGGAAAAAGAGTACACACAAGCCACTTGCCTAGATGATGATCAGCTTGAAGGTTCAGCTTGAAGTGTGGTAAGTGTGTCTTGGTTGCTCAAGCTACAACCAAGACAATCTTCTTGCTTCCAAGATATCTTAAGTATGTTTCCAACAGCTTCATGGAGTCTTCTTGTCATTGCACGAGTCATGGGACCTTTGGGAATGGCCAAGGCATCTCCATCTTCATCTTGCTTATCCTTGATCACCTCTTCTATATCTTTATCAAGTTGTTGGTCCATGATCACATCAGAATAGAAGAGAAATAGAGAGAATCCGAGTAGAGAGATTGTTTGTAAAGAGAGATTATGTAACCATTGTTGTAAAGCTTAAGAGAAAATGTGTTTCTTATTTCATAAGTTCTCAAGTCGCAACTACAAGTGTTTAAATAGATGAGGAGATCGACTACTAGGGCATCCTAATCACTATACAAAGCATGTGGAGTCAATAGGAATACTTGGCTATGGTTGCATACACGCTTGGTCAAAGGAAGAAGGGGGCGCGCCTACTTTACAGCCTGGTCAAGTCTGGCCGAGCTGAATAGATAAGAAACCTTATCTACAAACGGTCACTAACAGTAACTCCTTGCTTGCTTCTTCCCTTAGCCCTTGCGTGATGCATAAACCTCTCTTGGTCACTATACACCTTGCCTTGTGATCCAAGTCTCTCAATAGTGTATAGTGATTCTTCAAATAGTGAATAGTGTCTCCACACTATTCACTATTATACTAAACCTCCCAAAGTCTCCAATAGCTTCATAAGTCTTCCCTTGAGCTTCTCTTCACTATCAACACTTCAGTTTAACACTCCCCCTCAAGCTTGACCATATGGAACAAGTCAAGCTTGGAAAGCCATGAAACTCTCCTCATTAAAAACCTCACCAAGGAAAACCCAGTGGGACAAAACCTTGATGAGGGAAAAAGAGTGAGAGTTCCATAGCTAAGGGGATCAGCTCCGGCTAGGAGAAAGATCAATGAGTCCTAGTCTGATATGTATGGCCTCCATTGTCTTCTGCCTAGCTGCTTTGGTGAACACATCAGCCAACTGATCTTCACTCCTTGTGTAGCAAGGTAAAGTCACTCCGAGCACAATCATCTGCCTAACCTTGTGGCAATCAACCTCTATGTTCTTGGTCCTCTCATGGAACACTGAGTTGGATGCAATGTGAATAGCTGCTTGGTTATCACAATGCATAGTCATTGGTGTAGCTTGATCGATCTCCAAGTGCTTCAGAATCCCTTTGATCCACACAAGCTCATTTGTAAGCTTCAGCATACCTCTATACTCAGCTTCTGCACTAGAGCAAGAGACCACCTTCTGCTTCTTACTCTTCCAAGTAACCAAGTTCCCACCAATGAAAGTGCAATAGCCAGTAGTTGATCTTCTATCAACTCGGTCTCCTGCCCAATCAGCATCACAGTAGCCCACCACTTCAGTGCTTTTGTTGCAACCCATCCAAACACCAAGACCTTGAGTTCCATTCAGATACATCAACAGCCTTTCCACCATACGCCAGTGATGCTCCTTTTGTGTTTGCATATGTTGACTCACCTGGTTCACAGCAAAACAAATGTCAGGTCGTGTGATGGTTAAGTAGATCAACTTACCTACAAGCTTTCTATAAAGCTTTGGATCATGGAATGGCTTGCTATCTTCAAGCTCCCCCTCACGTGGAACCTTGTACCCATCCTCCATGGGCATCTTAGCCACCTTACCTCCATATGCACCTGCATCTTTCAAGAGATCAAGTGTATATTTCCTTTGAGAGATGAACAAGCCTTCCTTGGATCTACATAACTCAATTCCAAGGAAATATTTCATCTCTCCCAAGTCTTTAATCTCAAAAACAGATTTGGGAAAGTCCTTAGTTTCCTTGATACCTGTTTTATCAGAACCAGTAATGATAATATCATCCACATATACAAGGATTACAATGATACCTGATGGTGTAACCAAAGTGAATAGGGTATGGTCGAGTTCACACTTCCTGAAACCTCTTCCATTCAGAGTGGTGCTTAACTTATGGTACCAAGCTCTAGGTGATTGCTTGAGACCATATATAACCTTCTTCAATCTCAAAACATTCCCTTTCTTCACTAAGTGTTCAAGACCAGGAGGTGGAAGCATATAGACCTCATCTTCAAGCTCTCCTTGTAAGAAAGCATTCTTGACATCCATTTGCCACAACTCCCACTCTAGGTTCACAGCTAGTGATAGCACAACCCGGATTGTATGGAGTTTAGCAACAGGAGCAAATGTATCTATATAATCTTCTCCCCATGTCTGAGTGAACCTTCTTGCAACTAGTCTGGTCTTGCGCCTATCTATCTTGCCATTTGGAAGATACTTGATGGTGAAGATCCATTTACTAGTCACTGCCTTCTTTCCTTTAGGTAGCTCACTCTCATACCAAGTATCATTTTTAATCATAGCATCTGCCTCAGCATTGACTGAATCTCTCCATTCTTGTATTAGCATTGCTTCTTCATAGCTTCTTGGAACATAACTCTCATCCAAGCTTACTTGAAAGGCACAATGCTCTTCAGGAAACTCAGCAAAAGAACACACAGCTTGAGAGGGATGCTCCACAGCCTGGGCATTGTAGTACACTCTCGTGTTTACCCAGTTGGAAGCATCTCTCCTTTGCCGTGTGCTTCTCCTTAAGACAGGTACTTGTTGAACTTCTTGCACTGGTTCTGATTGTACCTCTTGAACTCCACTCGTTTCTTCTTGTTGAATCTGATCCTCTTGCTCAGACTGACTTCCATTTCCTTCTCCCATCTCAACTTGATCATGACCACTGCCTGAACTTTGATCTCCTTGACCTCCAGCTTCAGGTGTATTGCCTCCCTCATGATCAAGATGAGTGGGTTCTTCAGTTCCATTTGTAGGAGGCATGTGTTGCCTCCCTTGATCCTGGGTCACTCCTATCCCAAGTCCTTCAAATATCATCCGTAGACTGGCTGCTCTATCAGATGGTCTAGCTAGTTCTTCTAGCTCCTCCCAATTCTTGCCTTGATAATACCTTTTCTCCTCCATGAACTTAACATCTATGGAGATCAGTACCCTTCTTGCATCCGGATCATAGCACTTGTATCCCTTTTGGGATGTAGAGTACCCAATAAACATTGCCTTAGAGCTCTTTGCTTCAAGCTTGTTCCTTGTTTCTCCTGGTACCAGCACATAACACACAAAACCAAATACTCTCAAGTGATCTAGCACTGGTTTGTTCTTGTTAAGTACCTCAAAAGGTGCATGATCCTGTAGTATCTTTGTTGATGTTCTGTTGATCAAGTAGCAAGCTGCTAAGACAGCATCACTCCAATATCTCTTTGGTACACTCGTTTGAAACATAAGAGCTCGTGCAACTTCCATCAGATGCCGGTTCTTCCTCTCAGCCACACCATTCTGTTGTGGTGTGTAAGGGCAGCTAGTTTGATGCAAGATCCCATGCTTGGACAGATAGTCTTTAAAGGCATGACCTATGTACTCTCCACCATTATCAGACCTGAAAATCTTGATCTTGGCATTATATTGGTTAGTCACATAGTCATGAAAATTCTTGAATGCATCTATCACCCTATCCTTTGTTTAAATGAGAGTTATCCAGGTGTATTTCGATTTCTCATCAATGAAGGTGACATAGTACTTGTATCCATCTCTGGATAAACAAGGAGATGTCCACACATTAGAGTGGATTAAATCAAAACAATTTTCATAAACAGTAGTTGATCTTTGAAACACAGTTTTACAATGTTTTCCCAAAATACAAGCTTCACAATCATTGTTTTGAAAAACAACACCTGGTAACATCAAGCTTAAAGCTCTAAGGTGAGGATGACCTAGTCTAGCATGCCACAATGCATCATTATTAGAAGAAACCGAATTAAAAGAACAACAGGAACTAGAAATGGGTAAAGTGTCTTGAAGTAGATAAAGCTCTCCCTTGGTAACACCTTGTCCAATGAGCTTTCTACTCTCAATATCCTGAAACATAACCTCATTAGGGGTGAAAATAACATTGCATTGAAGATCATTAGTGCATCTTTTCACAGATAAAAGATTAGAAGTGAACTCGGGCATGTAAAAGGCTTTAGAATCCCTATCAAACAACATGAGTTATCCAACTCCTTTGATAGGAATCCTAGCACCATTAGCAATCATAACATGCCCTTGAGCCGGTTCTAAATCCTTAATGAGCTTACAATCACTTATCATGTGATGAGATGCACCTGAATCAATAATCAAAGGTTTATGCATGTTTTGAACAATATGAGTCCTAGGATGATCATTTCTATTCCGCAAGCTTTCAATCACTTCTAGCAACTTATCAGAAACATTCAAGACTTTTTCAGAACTATAAGCATGCTCAATCATGTCTAGCAACTGATACAAGCCTAGGCTGACAAAGGCTGTATGATCCAAGCAAGAGAGATGGAGCCGATCTAGATCAAGAGGTGGTTCTTTTGTTTGATCTAATCAACCAAGAGAAACCGTGAGAGATGGAACCAGGGGAATGAAGTGCACCACACGAGAGATGGAGAGCTCGTGATACAACACAGGGGAACCTTCAAGCCGTGGAGGTGCTGGTCTCACAAGGCAATGGAGGCGGCGAGTTCTTTTGAGAGAGAACTAGGATTTCTTTGAAAGAAAAGTTTTTATTAAATATCAAGTCTAACTCTCCAAATGGTTTCGCCAAACAATATAAAGACTCAAGGAACAAACTCCTTGTTACGCAAAAGAAATACTTAAAATAGACTAAGGTTCAAATAAGGAAAGAAAGAAGCAATGAGTCTTCTTAGTCTTGGACCGAGATGCTTCAAGGTGATGTGTTAAGCTAGCTGTGGCCTCGTTAAAAACCTTCCTCCGGAAAACCTCGTGGGACAAAACCAAGAGCAAGGAAAAGAGCACACACAAAGAGCTTGCCTAGTAGCTAGACTCTGTCCAAGAACCTTCTTAAGCAATGGGTTCTTCTATGGTGATGATCATCAAATGGTTGTGACTTTGGTCTGGTATGAATGGCCAAAGATCTTCTCTGGATGCTTGAGGACTCTCCTTTGGCTCCTCCTCCTTCTCGGCATCTCCCTTAATGACTTCTTTAGTAATCTCCTCAGCTTGTTTAACCTGGCCAAGATCAGAAGCAAGTATCATGCTCTCATTAAATTTATGTTGAAGTATCTTAGCTCTTTGTCTAGTGATAGCTCCCTTGAACACGGTTGGTATTGACACTTCTTGCTCAGTATCTGGTTTGGTAATGTTGCTGATCATGTCTTGAATGTCAGGTTCAGTAAGGTCAGGTTCAATGTCCTCATCATTCCCTCCCCCTTCAAAAGGTTTTGACCTCAAAACTGGTTCATTTGCAAAACAAGGAGACAAATCAGTAACATTGAAAGTGGATGATACATTTAGTTCACCTGGTAGGTCAAGACGGTAGGCATTGTTGTTGATCCTTTCAAGGAGTTGGAAGGGGCCAGTGCCTCTTGGCTTCAACTTGGAACTCCTCTGGTTTGGGAACCTCTCTTGTCTCATGTGTAACAAAACCCACTCTCTTGGTTCAAATATAACTTCTTTGCGACCCTTGTTAGCTTGTCTTGCATACTGCTCAGTTCGCTTCTCTAGGTTCTCCAGGGCTTTGTGGTGTAACTCCTTGACATAAGCAGCCTTAGCTTCACCAGTTAGACTAATGACTTCAGCTGGGGGCAGAGGAGTAAGATCGAGAGGTGTCTTTGGGTTGAACCCGTAAGCAACTTCAAATGGTGACATCTTTGTAGCTGAATGCTGAGCTCGGTTGTAAGCAAACTCTATGAAGGGAATACAATCAACCCAATTCTTCATGTTCTTCCCAATAGTGGCTCTAAGCAATGTGGAGAGAGTTCTGTTAACAACTTATGTCTGCCCATCAGTTTGCGGATGACTAGTTGAGTAGAGTAGCTTTGTTCCAAGCTTTTTCCATAGTGTCTTCCAGAAGTGGCTGAGGAACTTGGTGTCTCTATCTGATACAATGGTTCTTGGAATCCCATGTAAGCGAACCACTTCTCTGAAGAACAAGTCAGCTGTCTTGGATGCATCATTCACCTTGGCACAAGGTATGAAGTGTGCCATCTTGGAGAACCTATCCACCACAACAAAGATTGAATCCTTGTGTTGAATCATGGGTAATCCTAGTACAAAATCCATGGATATGTCCACCCAAGGGGCTGTGGAAATGGACAGTGGCATGTAAAGACCATGGGGTTGTACTCTTGACTTAGCTTTCTTGCATACCACACATCTTGCACAATGAGCTTCCACTGTCTTTTTTAGGTGTGGCCAATAGAAATGCTCTCTGACCACAGCAAGTGTCTTGTCTACTCCAAAATGTCCCATGAGACCTCCTCCATGAGCTTCTCTAGTGATCAGGTCTCTCAAAGAACACTGAGGAATACATAATCTCTTGCTCTTAAACAAGAACCCCTCATGCAAGTAGAACTTCCCGTGAGGTCCTTTGGTGCAGCTGGTGTAGGTGTCAGAAAGATCCGGATCCTCCCCATATAGTTCCTTGATGAACTCAAATCCTAGCACCTTAGCTTCCATTGTGGCGATCAAGGCATGTCTCCTGGAGAGTGCGTCAGCTACAATGTTCTCTTTACCCTTCTTGTACTTGATGATGTATGGAAAGGTTTCTATAAACTCTAGCCACCGAGCATGTCTTCTCTTGAGATTGGTTTGTCCTCTGAGATGTTTAAGGGTCTCATGATCGGTGTGCACCACAAATTCCTTGGATAAGAGATAGTGCTGCCATGTCTCCAAAGCTCTCACCAAGGCATATAACTCCTTGTCATATGTAGGGTAGTTAAGAGCAGCTCCACTGAGTTTCTCACTGAAGAAAGCCACTGGTTTGCCTCCTTGTAGTAGTACTGCCCCAATCCCAATTCCTGAGGCATCACACTCTACTTCAAATGTCTTATTGAAGTCTGGTAAAGCTAGCACTGGCGCATGAGTTAGCCGGTATTTGAGAGCCTGAAAAGCCTCTTCTTGAGCTTTCTCCCACATGAATCCAACACTCTTCTTGACAATGGCAGTGAGAGGTGCTGCTATGCTACTGAAATCATGAACAAACCGCCTGTAGAAACTGGCTAGCCCATGAAAACTTCTGACTTGACTGATGCTTGTGGGTACTGGCCATTCTTGGATTGCTCTAACCTTCTCTTCATCAACCTGTAATCCCTGTGAACTCACAACAAAACCTAGGAAAACAAGTTTATCAGTGCAGAATGTGCACTTCTTGAGGTTTGCATAGAGTCCTTCTTTACGAAGTGTTTCTAATACTTGCTCAAGATGTGACACATGATCAAGTAAGTTTGTACTATAAATTAAAATATCATCAAAATATACCACAACAAACTTACTGATGTAGGGTCTAAGGATGTGGTTCATGAGTCTCATGAAAGTACTAGGAGCATTGGTGAGTCCAAATGGCATCACCAGCCACTCATAGAGACCTTGCTTTGTTTTAAAAGCTGTCTTCCACTCATCACCTTCTTTCATCCTTACCTGATGGTACCCACTCTTAAGATCAATCTTGGAGAAGATGGTGGCTCCACTTAGCTCATCTAGCATGTCATCAAGCCGGGGAATGGGGTGTCTGTATTTGATGGTGATGTTGTTGATTGCACGGCAGTCTACACACATCCTCCAAGTCCCATCCTTCTTTGGTACTAGTAAGACAGGAACCGCACAAGGACTTAGGCTCTCCCTCACGTACCCCTTGTCCAATAGGTCCTGAACTTGTCTTTCCAACTCCTTGGCCTCCTCGGGGTTTACTCTATAAGCCGGTTTGTTTGGCAAAGCAGCTCCTGGTATGAAATCTATCTGATGTTCAATGCCCCTTTGTTGGGGTAAGCCGTGTGGAATCTCCTCTGGAAACAAGTCCTTGAACTTGTCTAGAAGCTTTGTAATCTCTGGTGGATACTCCACTTCACCTGAACCTGCACTCAAAAGCTCCTTAAAGATCATTAGTAGCATTGTGTGTTTAGTAGCAGCTGCCTTTCTTATATGGCTAGGCTGGATTAGGAAATTTGATTTAACTTTTTCCTTCTCCTTTGCAAATGCAATTCATGAACTTGAGCAGGAGTGAGAGGAGCTAGACTAATCTTATGCTTATTATGCATGAATGTATACATGTTAGTTCTACCATCATGTCTAGTCTCTCTATCCCATTGCCACGGTCTACCTAACAAAACATGACCAGCTTGCATAGGCACCACATCACAAACTACCTCATCCTGATACTTACCAATGCTAAAAGGAATAGTAACTTGCTCTTTAATCTGAAGCTCAACCTTATCATCTAACCATCTTAGCCTATATGG
>NW_026616603.1:0-23408 GCF_000801105.2 Raphanus sativus | reverse complement strand
CTCTTCGCAAAACTTTGATCAAGCTAGTTTCGCCTGGTTTCTTTATTAAAATCAAATAATTAAAACTTATCCGCTCATTTTCCCAAAAAGGAACTGCATCAAACATAAACTCACTTGATTAGTAAACAAACATTAAACAAAAGTAAAAAGAAAAAGAAATTTGATATAATGACCTGTGGCATCATCTGCTACTGGAACACCATCAATGGCAAGAATGATGTCATTCTTTTTCAAAACTCCGTAGGCACCCGACCACAAGTTTATTTTGTTTATAAGAATGCCTGTCATTGTAGAGCTCATTTTGAAATGATTACGGATTTGAGCATTTTTAATAGACTGGTATGATAGACCCAGTGAGCAGAAAACAGACTGTTGATCGCTTTCTTCATCACCAGTTATGAAATGCTTAACAATTGGTGTTGGGATAAGAGAACTGCACATCGACACCGTCATGGTAACAATAAATCAAAAGTTAAGGGTTGCCTCCATTAAACATTGTCTAGTTTAACATACCTTTGTATCTGTGAACCTTCAAATGCTACACCAACGACTTTATTCTCCAAGATTACAGGGCCACCACTGTTTCCATTTTTTATAGTTGCATCTATTTGTATTCTCACTAGCTCGGTGTCACTATGAAGGTACTTTTCGGTTTCAAAGCTAGCTACTAGACCTTTTGTAATTCGAATTCTGTTACCTGCATTTGAGCAAATAAATTTAGTTAGTAACCCAAGCATAATAACTAATTAGTAAATCTGAATATGATTATTGAATAGTATGAAACATTGTCCAAGAAAGGAATACCAGTTGCATAACCAAGAACGAAAACAGCTTTCTTAAGAGGCGGTATGCCTCCGAGCTCTAAAGGCTTCATACCCTTCCAGAACTCTTGACTATCGATCTCCAAGATGGCCAAATCACATTCATGTGCAATCTTTTGAACTTTTGCTTTATATTCGATTGTAGAACCACGCTTTTGGACATGCACAGATGTGTGTTCATTCAGTATTTCCACCACATGAGCGTTTGTAAGAATTCTTTTTCCCGAGATAGCAAATCCTACATAATTGTAAACCTATATATATATATATAAAAGATAACATTCTTGATGATGAATAGAGTTTCCAAGTAATATATATAGACATACCAGTGCCGGTGCGTCGTTTGGCACGAGTCTCCCACGGTCGAGTTCTGCTATAGTCTCTAGAGACAAAGAAGATCTTCACTACCGAGTTCTTCAACGAACCAACCGGACAAGTTTCTTTTGGTTTCATTCTTCTGTTTTGTTTTTCCTCCACCGTGCTCCTATCATTGTTCCCAACATTCAAGATAGCAGACAAGTTGCTGAAAACTCTGCCCGCCACTGTTACCGGATTGATTCGGACATCACAGGAATGATGAGAAGAGAAGAACCCGCGGGGAACAAGAGCTCTCAAGTTACGAACCAGCATATTGACCTTAGTTTGAACTTATGAAGGTTTTTTTGTAGTTTTTTTTGGTTATGTTCTGTGAGACACTTTTCAGTGTCTTTTCCCATTTTTATGTGTTTTCTTTCCTTTAACTTACCAAGATATCGAAATGTAAGCTTTCTTTATTATTTACCCAGCTTCCTCTTTTTTATTTTTTTTTATTGTTAATTTTCCAGTTATAAAATAACTAGTATTTCTTGTAACAGAAAATTCACTTAAATAATATGGATATTTTCAAATATGAAATATCAGCATATCTTGTTTATGCTTTGGCTCAAAAAAGTAAAATGTAATCAATGCAAGTATCTTTGAAAGGGGACCCTGGAGAATGATATGATAGTGGCACAGACAAAAACAAAGCAATGAATTGAATAAAAACCGAGGACCCTCAAGAATCTTAATCAAAGCCTCTTCTTCTTTCCAAGTACTCTTCTACATCTCTCTACAAATCACATCACACTGTTTTGGTATACCTTCTCTGGTTCTTGCCACAAGCAACAGACTCGATCCAACTTAAGCAGTCTTAAGAGTCATCGGAGCAAAGAGCTTTTCAAAAAAGGAACTGCGAAAGAGCTTTTCTCCAAGTGACACTGTGAATATAGGAGTAGAGACTGACCCCAACAGGTAATATATTAAAAAGAAAAAAAAAGGAGCTCAGGTCATCTATTGTTGTAGTGCTGCTTGTATAAGGTTTCGCTTCTCCTCTGATCTGTGACGGAACAATTTCGCAATCTTTCTTCTCTCGCAGTCCTGAGTTCCAGATAATGAAACAAAGCAAAAACACATGAAAAACTTAGAAATCTAGTTCTGTATACTCTCTTTACTACCTAAAACTTATGATATAAAACACCCAATCCACAAGTTCCCCAATAGTTGATAGCATTTCAGTTAACATGTAATGCAATAGCACTTTCAACTTTACAACGCTAAACCCAGCCTATACACATGGAGTCAAGGCAACCAATTATTTTAAATGAGTAACAAACAGCTTACTGTTAGACACAGAATTATAATCATAAGACTTTTCAAACGGAAATCTTTACCTTGAACATGTGAAGATTAAATGGTTTGTCAGGATTCATCCGTCTTAGTTTCTGGTAAGTATAAGCAAAGCTCAGCTGGTCACGGGGAGTGAAGCGTTCCACTTCGTTGAACCAAAGACATGAGAATAGGTTCGACATAGGAGTATGTGCCCTTACTATAAAAGACCCCTCTGGAACATCTGTGAACAAGAGAGACTGTAAGTAAGCATAAATTTTTTGTTGTTTTCGCATGACCAATGCAAACGGCCCCCAAGAAAGGTTTTAATCTTAGGTTTGTATCAGTTATCTAACAAAATCTTACTGCTAGGAAGAAGCTTGAATGGATCCGAAGCGTTGAATCTGGTCAGCCCGTCAGCCTTGTAAAACTCAAACTGTTGATCAATAACAGTATGGTTGTACTTGTTCAGCTTCTTGTTTTGTGCAACCTCTTCCCATAAGCAATGGCGGTCATAGTGATTTGATATGGCATACTCGTGACCTTTACGCCATAGGAAGTACTCCAGAATGAGTAGGGGATCCAACTGAAGTCGTAACTTACTGTCCAGCCAGATTGAGTACCTGGAAAAATAAACAGCAGATGAGTTTGGTTGTGTGTTGTTGACAGCTTTTCGGTTGGTACTGCATATCGAATTCAGATGCATATGTCCAGAGAAATAACCTTCAAGATCCAATCAATAACGGCCACAATTGATTTTTCTCTTTGTGTCAAAATTATATATATGTTTTACAAGGTATATCTGATGCTCTTTCCGGTATGTTTTCCCAATAATACTCAATCTGTTTTCTACTGCACGTGTTGGAAAATTATGTGCTAGCTAGACCAATAAAAATGAAAGTTGTCTCTATCACATACAACTCACCTTGCTGATGGGAAAAGTCGGTGTGGCAACAGTTTTGGTATTTTGCCAACCCTCCTCATATCTGTATAAGGCAGATTCTTTACAACAACCAACTTCCACAAACCAATGAATCCTGCTCTGTCTGGGGCATGGCCTTCTGCAGAAAGTGTTTGCATGGTAATCTCGTCCACGAACACAATGAAGCACACATTTTTTCTCGACAACCGACTTATCTATATGAAAATATAATAAAATAATGCTCAGATTAGTACAAGTAACTAAATAACATAACCAATAAAGCAAAAGGAAACTACGAACAGAAAAGAGGAAACGTGTCTTTTGAGAATATTGGGAAAACATGAGGTTGCCTGTCAACTCTTACTCCACTACAATGGAGCTCGATATTTACGAGAGACGACCTACTCTCAGGTCCCGGTAAACTCTAATAAGACCATGAGCAGAGTTCTTACCAGATAGCTCTCCAAGGCTGATGAAAACACCCAAAACCAACTTTCAGATGCCAGCTATTCAAGCATTCATGACTCACCATTCGTGCACCTAGCTTAAAAACCGCTATTTTTGATCCTACTTTCAGCCACTAGTCTACAAGAATTGGTTAAACTGCACCGACGATCAACACGTGTCACTCTAACTCTAAGATACGCAAGTTTCTGGTAGTTAGTTACTATGTAAGTGCCACTAAAACTCACTAGTCAGATGTTCCAAACAGCATAAATATACAACGAAAATCATACCATTTTATTGGCAGGAGGCCTCAAGCGATCAGAATTGCCAAATATGCATGAGATCACAGCGATGTGGCATCTACTGATATAATTAGTATCATCTTCTGTCAGATCAAACCCAGTGGTTGGAGATCCTTTGGGAGCTTTGACAAACCCACAATGAATTTTCTTGTCTTGAGCCAAGAAGGAATCTTCACGCTCCTGTAAACTCTGGTGACCAGCAAACCTAGGCACCCACTGTTCGTCTCCATCAGGTTTATCTTCATTCTCTACGTACTGTAAGGAGAATCTAGCAGATTTCCGAGTATTCAAGGGCTCCACAATTGGTTGACTAGAATTCAATAGCTTCATCTCACAAGCTGCACGTGAAAGTTTGAAAAAACAATGATTAAGAGAGACTGGTCCTCAACCTATCTAACTATTTACAAGTTATATCACCTGAAGATCTGCGACCACGACCTCTTCGTTTTGTATCAGATCGTGATGTTTTCCCGGACTTACTACCACCCTTCCCAACAAGAGAAGACTCTCTCTTTGAAGTATCTCCCTCGGTAGATTTCTCCTTGTGGGGCTTTTCATTGTCATTATCATCATCGTCATGGCCAGAATCAACGTATTCATCCCCTTGACTATCATGAGAATCAATCGCATCATCAGCATCAGGGTCCATATCAACAGCAACAGCCTCGTGATCTCCTCCACCAACAACACCTTTGACAAGGGAAGCTTGGTACTCTGCTTCATACTTGTCTAACTCGTTCCTTCCAGCCTCATTGTAGAAACCAATCATCCCTTTCGAATCTAAACCCTTGACAGGAACCTTAGGTTTATTATGCTCCTCCACTTCATCTTCATTGTAGTCATCATCCCTTCGTCTATCATCCTTATCCCAATACCTCGAGTCTCGTCCATGAACCACTGAACCGTGACCAAACTCAAGCACCTTCCCAGGCTCGATTCTCGTCACATTCGTCAGGAAATCACCCTCGAAAGAATCCAATCCTACGAAAAATGCAACTTATAAGAAACAATCTGAAAAGAGCTAAGCAAAGCAAAACGAACGAACCTTTATTATCATCGTAGTCATTATTAGCGAAACCAGAGATGTAATAGTAGGCTAGCACAGTGACGACGAGCACAAGGCAGAGAACGAAGACAGCAGTGCCGATTCCAAGGCGACGAATCCTCTCAGGTCGAACGGATCGCCTCCAACGGTTAGTCTTCCCGTGATGCTGAGTCGCTCCTCCTCCGACACCGTTTCGGATCCCGATCGCTACGTGATCAGACGCTGAGCCTCCGCGAACGCTGAATCTATCGGTTCCGGATTGTCTATATTGAGGCATATTCTAGCATTGTAGAGGCCTCTACAGAGAAGAGAAGAGAAGGGGAAGATATACTAATGGCAGAGGAGAAGCAGATTTGAAGCAAGCTGTGCTTGAGTTACCAGTAAAGATCCATTTTCACCATTCAAATCAATCTTTTTGATTTAGGTGAGATTAAAAAAAAAAAAAAAGAGATAGGCAGGTTACATATGATTGCGCGTGATCGGTGACGCGCTTCCGGCGAGTTTCTTAGTTACGGTGCCTGCTTTAGATCTGTACGCAGAGGGACACAAGCAGTCGAGCACCTACCCCGACCCGGTCCAGTTCTGGATATCCACCATTCTGGACTTTTTCATTTATGAGTTTTAAGTTTTTGTTTTTTGTAATTAAATTTTGTTAATTTTACTAAATAAAAAAAAAATATAAATCTATATTTTCTAAAAATTTATTTTTATACCAAAATTATTTAGTTTTTTAAAAAAAATTATACACATGGCATATTCGTCTGCAAAATTAGCTTATGTTGCATCCACACAAACAAAAGTTGATGACATGGCAGTTGATGTGGCGACTGTGTATGATTTTGCCAAAAAATTATAAGTTGGGTATATTTTAGGACAACCATATAAGTTTAGATATGTTTTAGCATGGTCATATAAATCGGATATGAGTTGAATATATCACGATATGTTGGGTATGAAATAGTCGTTTCCCGGTTTTTAGTTACTGAATTTTCACTAAATCTAAACATATTATAGACAGATCATCAAATTTATTTGTTCTACCGCGAATCTAGATAAGGTATAAAAATACATAATAAAACTAAAAATGAAAATTTTGATAATTATTTTTTATATAATTTTAAAATATGAATAAAAATTAATGCGTAGCACAAATTACATATAATTTTCTTCGGAATCCGAAAATTTAGCACACAAAATAATTTATATAAATCATGTACACAAATTTAACAAGAAATGATATATAATGTATAAACTATTACTTTGTTTTCTTCAACCAAAAAATAATCAGCGTGCGGACCAAAATATAATCTAAACATTAATACTGCAACCCTGTTTTAAAGAAAACAAAGAAATCTACCAACACATGATACATAAATACACAAAAAGGTCTAATGCAATAGCATAATGAGATCAACATATATAAAGAATAAAAAAGTTGGATTCATCTTCTCTTGTAGCTAATACATAGTAAAATCTTCACTTTGAAAGTTTGAATGGATGTCATAATGAAAGGTGAGGCGATCTGAATCTCAGAAGTATGATTCTTCATCGTCGTAATCAATAATTTAGTGGTTGGTTCGGTCTTTTGCTTCTTTCAGTACCAACTGGTTCGGTTCTGATTGTATAATGAAACTAGACACACATACATATTTGTTTTGTTGGGCAATGCAAGTGTAACTTTGAGATTATGGGCAAACTAAACTCAATTTGAGCAGTCTACTGCCAATGTTTAATTAAGTCACATTTGTTCTTTTGATATTAATACAAAAATATTTAATTCAGATACAAAACAGAATCGGGAACAAGCCTCCCCCATGCTCCTGCTAGGCAATAACTTGAGGTAACAAGCCTCCTCTATGCATCATCAATCATAAGATACTGGTCCAGAAGAGAGCTTAGCTAGTAGCTTGTCGT
Source organism: Raphanus sativus (assembly GCF_000801105.2). Classification (NCBI taxonomy): domain Eukaryota; kingdom Viridiplantae; phylum Streptophyta; class Magnoliopsida; order Brassicales; family Brassicaceae; genus Raphanus; species Raphanus sativus. Next base: position 16,331 of record NW_026616603.1, on the reverse strand, counting down.
GCCCAAACCAGAATCAGGACTAGAGTTCCTTTTCCTCCACTCGTATCTTCGACTATGCGTCCAATCTAACTTTAATCTTAGGAGATTTGTCAAGAAGAGAGCTTAGCTCAGTAACATAGCTTCCCAAGTCATTTGTGGCTGAAACACAGCCAGAGCCAGAACCAGAACCAGAACCAGAACCAAGACTAGAGCCAGGCCCTTCTTCTCCACTCTTCTCTTCCCCTTGCTTTGTAGTCAAAGCTCCATAAAACAGTTTCAATGCGGTTTCAGTTGAGAGAGCATGCACAGAACTGTGTAATTTCTTAAACTTGTCTCGAGTTTCTTGTTCATCGATCACCTTTTCTCTTAGCTCATCTGGGAGAAAGGCCAGCGCACTTCAAAAAAGGTCGAAACAGAATATGCATTAGACTACTACTCCTGCATATACTCAGCTATATGCAACACATCACAGCAGGGCAAAGCTAATTTAGTGATAACCTGGAAACACCTCTAACAATACCAAACTTGTAGCCAGCAAGAACTGATTCCTTATAGCCGACATTATAACCTTCTTGAGCAGCAGCTTCTTGACCAGCAGAAATCCCATCACGGTATCCAAGCTATGATATCGAATTAGCAGAAAAGCCAATCAATATATATAACGTTTATGGAAACTGTAGAAAAAATAGTGAATATATATGCGGAAAAAATAACAGTTTACAAAGAATACCATGTGGAATTTTTCACGTCTGTTCTCAGTATCCTTTTTCATAGAGTAAGCTTCACTTGGTTCTTCATCTGAACTTCCATAAAAGGATCCATCTCCATTCTCAAGATTACCTAAAGCAAGAGATGATTCTGTTCCTGAAGACAAGGAAAGCAAACAATACCAATGCATTTTTTAGTGTGATGAGATGAGTTGTATCATACAGAAAATCATAAAAGTAACAACCATGAAACTTCCCTTCAGAGGGGACAGAGCACAATTCTTACAATATGTACTATAGCAGATAGCAGGAATTGAGAAAACACAGATTCTATCACCTCATGAACTGTCTAGTCTCAGACAGGTGAAAACTGAAATCTTAGTAAAACTATGATCAAGAAAAGCATTATCAGGTACCGTACAGAGCAAGAGACAGAACCTCAAAGGTACTTAAATTGCATATAACATATGATACTCAGATTCTCACCAGGTTTTGAAACCTCCAAACTTTCGCCGTAAAGCTCTTTGGCGAAATTAGACTTCCCATCTGCATAATCGTACACAATTAACAAACAAAAAAAAACATTGTTTTTAGTAAAATAAATTTGGGGGATAGCAAAACAGCATCGATATTAAGTTATTAACTCAGAAGCTGACAGTGATTCCTAGGAACCAGATTATAACGTTAGATGGAAACTTGACACGAACGAGCATAAAAATCACAAATCAGAAATCATAAATTTGGGTAAAATTTTGAAATAACCTCTAGGTGACTCCATCACTTCTACGGCGACGATATAACAGGTGACCCGAAAGATGTGAGAGCAGGAGCACGGAGGGAATTCGCGGCCACTAGATCAAAAGAAGGCTAGATTTTTTTTTTTCTCAGACTTTGAATTTCATTAAAGCCCAACTTGGCAATACAAGTGTACAATCAAAACCCATCCCCATGGCAAACCCGACTAAATAATTAAGCCCAAGACACGCATGCTATCGAACTGGTTCACGCGCCACCGTGCGGGAGGGGATCTGATGTCGCAGTTTCCACCAGTAAAAGAAAATGGTAAATCAATTCACATAAAGAATGTGAAAGTTCCAGTGGCCACGCACTGTAATAATCTAAGTGTAGACGGATTCGAACTCAGGCCTCGTAGAATCCATGGATACAGTCTACATCATCTGGGCAGATTGATTCCCACTTGAGGCTGCCTTCCATCTTTACCGAGATTACTTGACTAGAATTGTTTGATTCGCCGGAATTTAAATATAATTTTTTTGTCAGATCGAAGAAAGACCATTTATCGGACTGTCATAGACGCCGAATCTTCTTGGTCCATGCAATTTAAATCCTTCAAACCCGTTCAACTTCCGATAAGAGATGTTTTCTTCAAAACCCAACCGGCTACACCATCGAAGAAAGGCTGGTTGTCCTATTAAGCGATTAGGTGAAGAGAGAACCAAACGATTTATTTCTGTATAATAAATATGTGAACAAAGAAAATTTTCAAAAAATTATAATTAATATGCAAACTTTCCAAACGAAATAAAATAATAATTTATTATCATAATTTTTTAGTTAGTAACACATATATTAATGAGTAATTATAAAATATTTAGTAATTATTATTTAATATAATAAAAACCAAACATAAAAACGTTTTTAAGCTTTATGAAATCAGATAACTAATTAAAAATGATATAATAAAAATCTTTTTAAAAATAAAAAAAGATAATTCATATACATATTTTGTTATTATCCAAGAATATCTTTAATAAAGATTAAACAATTATATATATATTATCATTGAAAAAGAATATCTTTCAATCATAAATAAAATTAGTTGCAAAAATATATAGTTAAAATATTTCTACTATATATATGAAAGCTTTCAAGAAATTAACACAATATTGAATATATGTTTTGATAAATAAATTTCATATATAAATAGTTTGCTATTCTGTAAAAAAACTTAAAGATCATAAACAATAACTTATAATGATATTTAGTTAGTAATTGTAAAATTATCAGGCCCGCTTGAGCGGGCACAACACCTAGTATGAAATATAGCATACTGTATCTTGTTTATGCTTTGGCTCCAAAAAAGTTTAATGTAATCAATGCAAGTATCTTTGAAAGGGGACCCTGGAGAATGATATGATAGTGGCACAGACAAAAACAAAGCAATGAATTGAATAAAAATCGAGGACCCTCGAGAATCTTAATCAAAGCCTCTTCTTCTTTCCAAGTACTCTTCTACATCTCTACAAATCACATCAAACTGTTTTGGTATACCTTCTCTGGTTCTTGCCACAAGCAACAGACTCGATCCAACTTAAGCAGTCTTAAGAGTCATCGGAGCAAAGAGCTTTTCAAAAAAGGAACTGTGAAAGAGCTTTTCTCCAAGTGACACTGTGAATATAGCAGTACTGCAGTAGAGACTGACCCCAACAAGTAATATATTAAAAAGAAAAAAAAAAGAAGCTCAGGTCATCTGTTGTTGTAGTGCTGCTTGTATAAGGTTTCGCTTCTCCTCTGATCTGTGACGGAACAATTTCGCAATCTTTCTTCTCTCGCAGTCCTGAGTTCCAGATAATGAAACAAAGCAAAAACACATGAAAAACTTAGAAATCTAGTTCTGTATACTCTCTTTACTACTATAATATAAAACACCTAATCCACAAGTTCCCCAATAGTTGATAGCATTTCAGTTAACATGTAATGCAAGAACACTTTCAACTTTACAACCCTAAACCCAGCCCTATACACAAGGCAACCAATTATTTTAAATGAGTAACAAACAGCTTATTGTTAGACACAGAATTATATATCATAAGACTTTTCAAACGGAAATCTTTACCTTGAACATGTGAAGATTAAATGGTTTGTCAGGATTCATCCGTCTTAGTTTCTGGTAAGTATAAGCAAAGCTCAGCTGGTCACGGGGAGTGAAGCGTTCCACTTCGTTGAACCAAAGACATGAGAATAGGTTCGACATAGGAGTATGTGCCCTTACTATAAAAGACCCCTCTGGAACATCTGCGAACAAGAGTGACTGTAAGTAGGCATAATTTATTGTTACCATGACCAATGCAAACGGCCCCCAAGAAAGGTTTTAATCTAGGTTTGTATCGTGTTAGCTAACAAAATCTTACTGCTAGGAAGAAGCTTGAACGGATCCGAAGCGTTGAATCTGGTCAGCCCGTCAGCCTTGTAAAACTCAAACTGTTGATCAATAACAGTATGGTTGTACTTGTTCAGCTTCTTGTTTTGTGCAACCTCTTCCCATAAGCAATGGCGGTCATAGTGATTTGATATAGCATACTCGTGACCTTTACGCCATAGGAAGTACTCCAGAATGAGTAGGGGATCCAACTGAAGTCGTAACTTACTGTCCAGCCAGATTGAGTACCTGGAAAAATAAACAGCAGATGAGTTTGGTTGTGTGTTGTTGAAAGCTTGTCGGTGGGTACTGCATATCGAATTCAGATGCATATGTCCAGAGAAATAACCTTCAAGATCCAATCAATAACGTCCACAGTTGATTTTTCTCTCGGTGTCAAAATTATATATATGTTTTACAAGGTATATCTGATGCTCTTTACGGTATGTTTTCCCAATAATACTCAAATCTTTTTTCTACTGCACGTGTTGGCAAATTATGTGCTAGCTAGACCAATAAAATGAAAGTTATCTCTATCACATGAGACTCACCTTGCTGATGGGAAAAGTCGGTGCGGCAACAGTTTTGGTATTTTGCCAACCCTCCTCATATCTGTATAAGGCAGATTCTTTTGATAGGCCTTGGAGGGTTTACACTCGAAGACAGAGGAAGCAGAAGAACGCTAAGGCAGTTGGAATCGAGAATACGTGATATGGAAGAAAAGAAAGAGTTCTTTGCTTAATTCAAATAATACTTGTAAACAAAATAGAATAGTTGTTGTGGGCCTTAGTATATAAGGGGACCCATAGGGTGGAGGTGGGTTATGCAATTAGTGAGAATTGTATCTTGGGCTTGCTTCTCGTTTTGTGAGAGCAAGAGGCAGTTACAGAGTGATTCTTTTGTAGCTGAGTTACGAGTACGAGTGAATAATACATCGAGAGTCTATCAAATTGGTGCGTCGTGAGTGTTTTTTGGATCGAACAATCGCGTGAAGAACGAGCGACGATGCCTCCGAAGCAGTCGCAAGCGTCGACGGATCTGCAGATTCAATCGTCGGGACTTGATGCTCTTACGGCGATGATGCAGAAACATATCGCGGTTCAGGAGCAGACGAATCAGCTGGTTCAAGACTCGTTGACGGAGATCAGAGAACAGTTAGCTGGTTTACAGAAGGTGAAAGATCGAGGGAAGAAACATGTAGAGGATCTTGAGAACGCCGATCCGAACATTCCGATATACGAGAATCAGGTACGATCTTCTAACTCGGAACCTGGCCGTAGTATTAGGATGGAGGAGAATCAGAATCGCGAGATGTTGGTAGAATCGCGTGAGGGATTTGTGAAACGCATCGAACTACCGATCTTTAGCGGTGATGACATTTATGGTTGGATCGCGTTAGCAGAACGCTATTTCAGAATTGGAGGTTACAGGGAAGCGGCGAAACTCGATTTGGTATCAATGAGTCTGGGGGGAGATGTATTGAGCTGGTTCAACAGTGAAGTTCATCGGAGACCTTTTCGTAGCTGGTTTGAGTTTAAAGATAGAATGATTGCGAGATTCAGCAAGGTTAAAATCCGTGATCCGAGCCAGCCTTTCTTTGCATTGCGTCAAGCAGGAACAGTGGCAGAATACATCCATCAGTTTGAAGACTTATCTACACAAGTCACTGGATTGACTGAGAGTCAATTAGAAGGGATCTTTATGAATGGGTTAACACCGGAGATGCAAGAGGTGGTGAATATGTGCAAACCTTTTGATTTACCGGAGATGATAGCAACAGCTTATCAGATGGAATCAAGCTCATTACACAGTGTAGTGAAGAAGGAAAGGTTGTTGTTAGCAAAAGCAAATACTGGTGGACAGAAGCCTTACACTAGTCACAATAGTCAGAACGGATGGAAGCCTAAACATGTGACAGGAGCAGTGACACAGAACAATACGCCGAGGCCACAAGTTCGCCTATCTGAAGCTCAGATCGCTGAAAAGAAGAGATTGGGGTTGTGTTTTAAATGTGATGCTAAATGGTCTAAGACGCATCTCTGTCCTAATGCATCTCTACAGGTCTTGGTGGTTTTCAATGGAATGGAAGTAGAAGTACGAGATCCTGATCATATTGAAGTAGACGAAGAGGACATTGTGTGGGAGCCACAGTTGGGAGCAATTTCGTTGAAATCTTTTTGGGGCCTAACGTCACCTACAACTACGAAGATGAGAGGAGTGTTGAGGAAACAATCAGTAGTTGTGATGCTGGATAGTGGTGCAACGCACAATTTTATCTCGCCGGCGTTGTTAACAAGAGCTCATCTAAAGACATCAACAAGCCCAGGGCTGGAGATAGTGTTGGGGACCGGAGTATCAGTGCAAAGCTCTGGGGTTTGCGAGAATGTGGAAGTTATGATTCAAGGGGCTAAATTCACAACAAGCTTCATTGTGCTTGAGCTTGGGAAAGTAGACGTGATACTGGGAGTACAATGGTTGCGAACCTTGGGGAAGTGTGAGATCGATTGGGAGAAGCATGAGTATTCGTTCTGGCATGAAGGAAAACAAGTGACATTAGTGGGGGATCCTTCATTACATGCACCTCAATCTTCTTTGAAGACAATGCAACCTGAGGCGGAAATTCCAGGGACGTTAATGCGAGTGTTGAAGCAGTTTGAAGAAGTTTTTAGTGAGCCGAAAGAATTACCTCCTATTCGTGGACGGGAGCATGCTATCAACCTGTTACCAGGGTCAGGAGCGATTAGTGTGAGACCATATCGGTACCCGCATGCTCATAAGGAAATTATGGAGAATGCAGTGAAAGATATGTTGGCAACAGGAGCAATTCGGCCAAGCCATAGCCCGTATTCGAGCCCAGTCTTACTCGTCAAAAAGAAAGACAAGTCGTGGCGCTTCTGTGTAGACTACAGGGCTTTGAATAGGGCAACTATAGCTGATAAATATCCCATTCCGATTATTGATCAGCTATTAGACGAGCTGCATGGGGCTATGGTTTTCTCGAAGTTAGATCTGAGGTCAGGTTACCATCAGATTCGTATGAAGGAAGAAGACATTGAGAAAACCGCTTTTCGAACGCATGACAGCCACTATGAGTTCCTTGTGATGCCGTTCGGATTGACAAATGCTCCCGCGACGTTTCAAGCTTTGATGAATGAAGTGTTCAAACCGTTCTTGAGGCGGTTCGTGTTGGTGTTCTTTGACGACATACTGATATATAGTTCATCAATCGTGGAGCATGAGAAGCATTTGGCAGTGGTGTTGCAAGTGTTTAGGGAGCAGAAGTTATTTGCTAATAGGAAGAAGTGTACTTTTGGCCAAGGAAGTGTTGAGTATTTGGGCCATATCATTTCGCGTGAAGGTGTAGCAACAGATCCTCAAAAGATTGCAGCAGTGGTACAGTGGCCAAATCCTCGTACAGTGAAAGATCTTAGAGGCTTCTTGGGGTTAACTGGATACTACAGAAGGTTTGTGCAGGCGTATGGAATGATTGCTAGACCATTAACCGAATTATTGAAGAAAGAGCAGTTTTTGTGGTCAACATTATCTCAGAATGCCTTCGATAAGCTTAAAGCTGCAATGGTTTCAGCACCAGTATTAGCGTTGCCAGATTTTACAAAGATGTTCATCATTGAGTCAGATGCCTCAGGATTTGGTTTGGGAGCTGTATTGATGCAGGACAAGCATCCCATAGCTTACTTCAGTCACGCTCTTACGGAAAGGGAACAGATGAAACCAATTTATGAGCGGGAGTTGATGGCAATAGTAATGTCCATTCAAAAGTGGCGTCATTATCTGCTTGGGAGACGTTTTTTGGTGAGAACAGACCAGAGCAGTTTGAAATTTCTATTGGAGCAGCGAGAGGTGACATTGGATTATCAGCGTTGGTTGACAAAGATTATGGGGTACGAGTTTGATATTGAGTACAAAGTAGGAAGTGAGAATCGAGTTGCTGATGGGTTATCGCGTATTGTCCATTATTCTTCTTTGGAATTACTGGCTTTGACAATACCGAAAGCTCTACAGATCGAAGACCTTTACAAAGAGATTGATGAGTGTGATGAATTGAAACTGTTGCTCAGTGAGAAGACAGTGGATGTGGAGACCGAGAATGGGTTTAGCGTGAAGGAGGGAAGATTGTTCTACAAAGATCGACTTGTCATTCCGGCGAACTCAGCCTATATTCCATTGATACTGAAGGAATGTCATGACGGGTTGCTTGGAGGTCACGCTGGGGTTCTTAAGACACTGAAGCGAGTCAAATCAACATTTTATTGGTCCAAGATGAGACAGAGAGTGCAGACTTATGTGGCTGAGTGTGACATATGCCAAACACACAAGTACTTAACTCGATCACCTGCTGGGTTACTTCAACCAATCGAATTGCCGACACAGATTTGGGAGGACTTGTCCATGGATTTCGTTGAGGGCTTACCGATGTCAGGAGGAATTAACGTGATATTTGTGGTGGTTGATCGTTTAAGCAAGTACAGTCACTTCATTGGATTAAAGCATCCATTCACGGCTGCCGATGTGGCAAAGAAGTTTGTTCAAGAAGTGATTCGCTTGCACGGTTACCCGAAATCTATAATATCCGACAGAGACAAGATCTTCCTTAGCAACTTTTGGAAGGAATGTTTTAAAGCTTCGGGTACTAGACTGAGGTTCAGCACAACATTTCACCCGCAGTCAGATGGGCAGACAGAAGTCATTAATCGATGCCTTGAAACCTATCTGCGCTGCTTTGCTTCATCGCATCCGAAGAGTTGGTCCAAGTTCTTAGCGTGGGCCGAGTTATGGTATAATACATCCTTTCACAAGTCGACGCAGTGTACACCATTCAAACTGGTGTATGGCAGAGAACCACCAGCCTTGGTGAGTTATGAACAGGGCTCAACGAACAACTTTGAGTTGGAAGAGATGTTACTCGAACGTGATAGAGTGTTGGCTGAAGTTAAGCAACATTTGATTCGCGCTCAGAGCATTATGAAGAATAATGCAGATAAGAAGAGACGAGATTTGGAGTTAGAAGTGGGATCGCGAGTGTATCTTAAACTCAGGCCATACCGTCAGCAGTCGGTTAGCAGAAGGTTATGTCAGAAGTTGGCGGCGAGGTACTATGGTCCCTATGAAGTATTGGAGAGAATTGGGAAAGTGGCATATAGGTTACGACTGCCTGAAGAATCGAAAGTACACCCTGTGTTCCATGTATCTCAATTGAAACCGGTGGTGGGTGCTAATCAGGTGGTCACTCCTTTACCACCTACCTTGTCGCCGAGTGAGGAGTTGGTGGTGGAACCCGAAGATCTGTTGAGTAGTCGTTATGATGACGCGGGGCATTTGGAAGTGTTGGTGAAGTGGCGCAATTTACCTGATCATGAAAACACTTGGATGCGTATGGTGGAGTTGAAACAGCAGTTTCCAGATGTGTCGCTTGAGGACAAGCTCATTCTGCGAAACGGGGGTATTGATAGGCCTTGGAGGGTTTACACTCGAAGACAGAGGAAGCAGAAGAACGCTAAGGCAGTTGGAATCGAGAATACGTGATATGGAAGAAAAGAAAGAGTTCTTTGCTTAATTCAAATAATACTTGTAAACAAAATAGAATAGTTGTTGTGGGCCTTAGTATATAAGGGGACCCATAGGGTGGAGGTGGGTTATGCAATTAGTGAGAATTGTATCTTGGGCTTGCTTCTCGTTTTGTGAGAGCAAGAGGCAGTTACAGAGTGATTCTTTTGTAGCTGAGTTACGAGTACGAGTGAATAATACATCGAGAGTCTATCATCTTTACAACAACCAACTTCCACAAACCAATGAATCCTGCTCTGTCTGGGGCATGGCCTTCTGCAGAAAGTGTTTGCATGGTAATCTCGTCCACGAACACAATGAAGCACACATTTTTTCTCGACAACCGACTTATCTATAAAATAAAATAATGCCCAGGTTAGTACAAGTAACTAAATAACATAACCAATAAAGCAAAAGGAAACTACGAACAGAAAAGAGGAAACGTGTCTTTTGAGAATATTGGGAAAACATGAGGTTGCCTGTCAACTCTTTACTCCACTATAGTGGAGCTCGATATTTACGAAAGACGACCTACTCTCAGGTCCCGGTAAACTCTAATAAGACCATGAGCAGGGTTCTTACCAGATAGCTCTCCAAGGCTGATGAAAACACCCAAAACCAACTTTCAGATGCCAGCTATTCAAGCATTCATGACTCACCATTTGTGCACCTAGCTTAAAAACCGCTATTTTGATCCTACTTTCAGCCACTAGTCTACAGGAATTGGTTAAAGTGCACCCATGATCAACACGTGTCACTCTAACTCTAAGATACCACGGCTCGCAAGTTTCTGGTAGTTACTATGTATGTGCCACTAAAACTCACTAGTCAGCATAAATATACATTGAAAATCATACCATTTTATTGGCAGGAGGCCTCAAGCGATCAGAATTGCCAAATATGCATGAGATGACAGCGATGTGGCATCTACTGATATAATTAGTATCATCTTCCGTCAGATCAAACCCAGTGGTTGGAGATCCTTTGGGAGCTTTGACAAACCCACAATGAATTTTCTTGTCTTGAGCCAAGAAGGAATCTTCACGCTCCTGTAAACTCTGGTGACCAGCAAACCTAGGCACCCACTGTTCGTCTCCATCAGGTTTATCTTCATTCTCTACGTACTGTAAGGAGAATCTAGCAGATTTCCGAGTATTCAAGGGCTCCACAATTGGTTGACTAGAATTCAATAGCTTCATCTCACAAGCTGCACGTGAAAGTTTGAAAAAACAATGATTAAGAGAGACTGGTCCTCAACCTATCTAACTATTTACAAGTTATATCACCTGAAGATCTGCGACCACGACCTCTTCGTTTTGTATCAGATCGTGATGTTTTCCCGGACTTACTACCACCCTTCCCAACAAGAGAAGACTCTCTCTTTGAAGTATCTCCCTCGGTAGATTTCTCCTTGTGGGGCTTTTCATTGTCATTATCATCATCGTCATGGCCAGAATCAACGTATTCATCCCCTTGACTATCATGAGAATCAATCGCATCATCAGCATCAGGGTCCATATCAACAGCAACAGCCTCGTGATCTCCTCCACCAACAACACCTTTGACAAGGGAAGCTTGGTACTCTGCTTCATACTTGTCTAACTCGTTCCTTCCAGCCTCATTGTAGAAACCAATCATCCCTTTCGAATCTAAACCCTTGACAGGAACCTTAGGTTTATTATGCTCCTCCACTTCATCTTCATTGTAGTCATCATCCCTTCGTCTATCATCCTTATCCCAATACCTCGAGTCTCGTCCATGAACCACTGAACCGTGACCAAACTCAAGCACCTTCCCAGGCTCGATTCTCGTCACATTCGTCAGGAAATCACCCTCGAAAGAATCCAATCCTACGAAAAATGCAACTTATAAGAAACAATCTGAAAAGAGCTAAGCAAAGCAAAACGAACGAACCTTTATTATCATCGTAGTCATTATTAGCGAAACCAGAGATGTAATAGTAGGCTAGCACAGTGACGACGAGCACAAGGCAGAGAACGAAGACAGCAGTGCCGATTCCAAGGCGACGAATCCTCTCAGGTCGAACGGATCGCCTCCAACGGTTAGTCTTCCCGTGATGCTGAGTCGCTCCTCCTCCGACACCGTTTCGGATCCCGATCGCTACGTGATCAGACGCTCCTCCGCGAACGCTGAATCTATCGGTTCCGGATTGCCTATATTGAGGCATTCTAGCATTGTAGAGAGAAGGGGGAGGGGGAAGATAAACTACACTACACTACACTACATACAATGGGGGGCGGCGCAGAGAGTTAGTTGTTGAGAAGGAGATTTGAAGTATGGATCAAGCAAGCTGTGGTTGCGTTACTTCGCTTCGCGGACGAGTAAAGATCGATTTTCACTATTAATCTCAATCTTTTGATTTTGGGTGAGAAAAAAAGAAAGAAAGAAAGAAAGATAGGCAGGTTACATCTGATTGCGCGTGATCCGTGACGCGCTTCCGCCGAGTTTCTTCTATACGGAGCGTGCTTTAGATCTGTATCCAGGGACTCGAGCACCTAGATCTGCCCCGACCCGGTTTAGTTCTGGATATCCACTTTTCTCGACTTTTTCTTTTAAAAAAACGCATGTTTATTGATTTTTTTTTTTTTGTCCACTACCCATCTAAACTAGATCAAGTGGAGAACAGACGAGCCGATTCTCTGAGGAGTCTCTTCATTTGTCCGGGTCTGATCTATATGGGAGAATATAAAGCCTCTGTTCCTCGCTTCTTTTGCTAATGCATCCGCGCGGCCATTTCGGTTCCGAGGAATATGAGAAAGACTCACATCCTCAAAATCTTCATGTAGCTTCTGAAGCATCTCAACCTCTATCTTAAATGATGGCCAATCCATCGGGTTTGTGGTTATGTCCACTAGGTCCGAGCAGTCAGTCTCGAACCGAATCGAGGTTATCCCTCTATCTCTCATACATGACGTCGCCCAAAGTAAACCCTCCATCTCAGCATGTAGAGCTAAGAGGCTCCTATAGCACGCCCGTAATCCAAAGTATTCAATGCTCACTTGATCCTTGAGACTCCACCCTAGGCCGCTAACGTTGCCATTATTGATCCATGATGCATCAATTTGACAAGTAGGGATTCGAGGGATCCAAGGGGGCATTGTCTCAACCTCTGTAGTAGGAAGATCGACGGTCTCCTCGATTTCCTCCTTTTTTTCATTGGCCTTCCTCCAACATTCCGCCTCGAGGGACGCATGTTGAAGAGTGTCCATGGGAGATATGTCTTTTCCATTGAAGAGTTTGTCATTCCTCGTCTTCCAAATAAACCAACAGATCCATGGAAATGTATCGAATTGTGGTTTCAAAGGAGCCACCTCTTTGCTCTTCCAAAACAGGAGATACATGTTTTGGTAGATTGATGAACTCGGGAAGTAACCCGAAAGGGACGGATAGTCCGATAGAGCCCACACCTGTAGGGCTGGAGGGCATTCAAAAAGGAGATGATTAATTGACTCCACTGGGCCAACACATCTAGGACAACTCCTATCGGTGCCCAGGTGTCTATACGTGAGCCTCTCTGCCGTCGCCACACAACCCGAGATAGCCTGCCACAAAAAGTGCTTCATCTTACTTGGGGCCTTAATCTTCCACCACCTGCTCTGCAGGCTCGTGATACTTGGTTTTAGAACCACTTCCTGCGTAAGACTCAACTTGGTCGATCGTAAGAGATCATATCCGGTTTTAACGGAATAAACTCCAGACTTTGTGTGATTCCAAACATATCCATCCGGGGTGCTAGAGCGAGAAATTTTTAGCCCAAGTATCAAGGGGATATCGTCTGGGTGGAAAAATTGATGTAACAACTGAATATCCCACTCCTTGGTATCATTCCTAATAAAGGACTGAACAAAAAGTTGGGGCAGTCTGTATACAATGTGATCGGCAGGTCTAGGTGGCCGGGCCACTGAATCCGGAACCCAAGACTCACTCCAAACCCTTGTACCTTGACCCATTCCAATTGTTTTCCGTAATCCCGACATGAGAAGAGGTTTAGCAGCCATAATACTACGCCATCCATATGATGGTGAGTAAATACGCCGATCTTCCAAGGGAGAAGTACCATTATAGTATCTTCCTCGTAGAACACGAGCTAGTAAAGAGTTGGGATACTGAATAAGTCTCCACAATTGTTTAGCAAGAAGCGCTATGTTGAAGTCATGGAGATCACGAAAACCTAGCCCCCCCAAATCTTTGGGGGTACAGATCTCGTCTCATGCGATCCAATGTAAGCCTCTGCTGTTTGTTTAGAGCTCCACCAAAAGTTCGACGTTGTGCTCTTTAGTTTATCGGTAATGCCTTGTGGAAGCAAGTAACACGACATCATGAAGGTCGGTAATGCTTATAAATATTGATATTTATAAGAGACGGTTCTTCACTTTTCTTAATTAGAGTTAACAGACGGTTTTTATATTATGCTAAAAACCCGATCATAAGAACCATGCAATGAACATGGCCTATCATGGTGAAAATTTGAATATTTGTTAAAATAATATGCGACCAAGGGCAGTCTTCCTGAAAGGAAAGTCCTTAAAAACATATATTGTTTCTAGTCTGTTTATTATACTTCAGATCTGCATATTAGAGGCGTCCAAATCTAGATCTAAATAGTAAAATCTCAGATTTTTGATTTATGCATTTAGTTTTTCAACAATAAACTATTATTCTATCACTCAAACTAGAGATAGTCTGGAGATCTAAAACAAAATAAAACAAGAAGCTGTCGTGGAAAGTATAATCACGCGAGGACCCAACTTGAACATCCGTAAACACACTGCTAAAGAAAGGATCAGATGGGTATAACTCGGCGAAAGTTCCAAAACCAGGAACAGAGACATTTAACACCGAAGGGAGGGCACGGCGACGACTCAAAGCATCTGTAACATGGTTTGAAACGCCAGAAGTATGTTTGTCACAAATGTGAATTGTTGTAAGTACGCCACCCACGAGGCATGTTGTGCTGAGACTTTATCATGACTGCTAAGATGTTTAAGTGCATCATGATCTGTAAACAACACGGATTCTTTATGAAAAAGATAATGACGCCAGTGTTTGACAGCTTGGACGAATGCATAGAAATCGACATCATAAGTATTGCATCTAGCATGAGCTCCCATCAATTTTTCGCTAAAGAACGCAACATGGCGATTTCGTTGACTTAAAACTGCACCAATGCCAGAATTTCGAGGCAATCACAATGCAACTCAAAGACATGTGAGAAGTCTGGTAAAGCTAAGATAAGGGAAAAGATAATTTTCTGCTTGATGATGTTGAAGGTATTCGTCACTTCCAGAGGATCCACATGAAGGAGCCTTCTCGCCGAATACAATCCGTCAAAGGAGACATAAGGGTGCTAAATTGTGGTACAAAGCGCCGGTAAAAAGAAGCAAGGCCATGAAACTTCTAGTTTCTGACAGAGTTGCAGGTATTGGCCACGAATGATAGCTTCGATCTTGGCTGGGTCGACGGAAAGACTCTCCGCAGAGACGATGTAACCAAGAAAGTGGACTTGTGCATCCCCAAACTCACATTTTTTTATTGTGGCGAACAACTGATCTCGACGAAGCACGAGCAGGACTTCTCGTATGTGAACGAGATGGTCTGCAAGGTTCATACTAAAGATGAGTATGTCGTCGAAATAAACAACGACGAACTTATGTCGTAGGGCTTAATTCATGAAACACATAAAAGTACTTAGAGCATTAGATAATCCAAACGGCATGACAAGCCATTCAAAAAGTCCTTCCCTTGTCATAAAAGTTATCTTCCATTCATCACCTGGTCGAATACGAATCTGGTGATAACCACTTTTTAAATCTAGCTTCGAGAAAATAGAGGCTGGACCAATTTGATCAAGTAGGTCGTCAAGGCGTGGTATAGGAAAACGATACTGGACCGTGATTTTGTTAATAGCACGACTATCTACGTACATACGCCATGAGCCATCTTACTTTGGGATAAGTAACGCCGGAACGGTGCAAGGGCTTAAGCTTTCACGTAAAATACCTTTCGCCACAAGATCTTCAACTTTTCTTCGTAGTTCCTCGTGCTCACTAGGACTCATACGATAATGAGCTCGGTTGGGGAGAACAGCATAAGGCACTAAATCAATGTGATGTTGGATATTACGAAGAGGTGGAAGTACAGTTGGCAAATCATCTGGAAAGACATCATCGAACTCTTGTAATAATGGTGCGAACTCATGAGGAATCTTTTGTGGAGAGAGAATAGGCGTTGTGTTCACAAGTAGAAAGACAAGTCCCTATTCCTGCATTGTTGCCTCAAATGGTTTGTGTTGGAGAATGAGCACCGGTGAAGACTTTTTAGCTGATGTTTCAGGATCACTAGATTGCAGTGTATAGGTGTGGTTGTTAACGCGGAACATATAAAATGTTGAGAAAGCCGTCATGCTGAATTCGTCGATCAAAAATCCACGAATGGCCCAAGAGGAGATGGCAAGCATCCATAGGAGCAGTGTCACAACGAATCTGATCCTTATATGCATCACCCACTGAAAAAGAATCAAAGTGTGTCGAGTGATAAGTAGTTTGTCTTCTGATCCAGCCATGTTAGCTATAAAGGATATGGATGAAGTTTCGTGTTGAGGTGAAGCTTGTCATGACTTTTCTGCAATAACGTTTTCACTACTGCCTTAGTCTATGATGAATGTGCAGACCTTGACGCCGATGGTACACTTGGAATGAAAAAGGTTATGTCGTTGTGGATTGACATCGGCCCACGGGGAGCTAGGCACACGCGACGTACCATTAACAAATGCCCACTATCTGCAGTAAGGACCTCTGGTTCTTCCGTGATATCAGTGGTTTATTCGTCGTATACAACTTCGACATTGTTCCATGCAGTGTCCAAAAGGAGACCACGTTTGTTACGTGTTGGACAATTGG
>NW_026616602.1:0-23409 GCF_000801105.2 Raphanus sativus | reverse complement strand
TTCCCCAAAAGGTCCGGATTCTCTGCGACAACCAACGACAAGTGATCAATAAATGCGGAAAGGTTTTATTAAGATTTGAGACTGGACCTTAAGGAAGGCTGCCTCGTACCCCTCGAGGATCAAGTCGGACGTTAGTTCAGTTGGAGTTGTTTGAACAAGAGATCGAACTGCCTGGCGGAGTTCGCTTCTAGTACGAGCGTTAGTCATAGAAACGGGCATGTCGAGAATAATGCCTAGGGTTTCTATGTGCGGAACTCTAAGTTACAACAAGGGTTTGGTTAAGAGTTGGGACTGGACCTTGAGAAAGGCTGCCTACGTACCCCCTTTCGAGGATCAAGTCGGACGTAGTTCAGTTAGAAAGATTTGAACAAGAGATCGAACTGCCTCGGCGGAGTTCGTCTAGTATGAGCGTTGGACATTGAAACAGGCATGTCGAGATTAATGCCTAGGGTTTCTATGTGCGGAACTCTAAGTAAAAGGATTGTTAGATCCTTCCGAGAGAGACAGGAGCCTGCGGACAAGATGAAAATAGAACGAGAGGCGCCGGACGTTCTAGGTCCTACCTTGCTAGTCTACCGCCTAAATTCTAAGTTCTTAACCTAACAGGAGCTCTCTAGGTCTCCAATCTCGGATTTCTCTCTCTCTTAATGATTTTCGCTCTCTCCTTCTTCCTCTCCCAAAGCTCCTTTATATACTCCTTCTTATGACGGTCTATTCTCCTTCTGGGCCGCAAGGCGGGCTTCTTTCCATTTTCGTCGGCCTCCACGTTTATCGGGAAACTTGACATTTATCTTCGGGAAACTTGACATTTATCCTTCCGTCGATTTAGCATTCATCTTGTTACGTAAAGATAAACGTAAATCGTCGTATCTATCTCAGATAATCGTAGACAGACTGTCCGATTCGCGTTTGGTCCCTTTCGGGCCGTCTCTAGGACTTCTGTTGTTTTCTACGATTTCTTTGGAAGTTCTTCGTTCGTTCGTAGAGTTGAGACGAGTGGTGTCTTAAGATGACCATCGCTGTTTCGTATGAAGAATCTAAGATCTTCCTTCCCGTCGATATCTTACGAGTTTCCGAAATGTTTCCGATGGTCTTAGATTGGAGTAAGAACCGGAGTTTCGTACGCGGAATCTCGATGATTCGTCCTGCGAGGACTTGGAAAAGACTCGAAGTACAGACTTCTGATTGCTGGGGACTAGGATACGTTTGTACCGAAGATTGTTGTCCGAAGGACCCGAGCCAGCACGGGACTAGCGCCCGGCGGCCACGGCCAGCACGGGCGCTAAGCCGCTGGCGGCCACGGCCAGCACGGGGCTAGCCGCCCGGCGGCCACGGCCAGCACGGGCGCTAGCCGCCGGCGGCCACGGCCAGCACGGGGCTAGCCGCCCGGCGGCCACGGCCAGCACGGGGCTAGCCGCCCGGCGGCCACGGCCAGCACGGGCGCTAGCCGCCGGCGGCCACGGCCAGCACGGGGCTAGCCGCCGGCGGCCCACGGCCAGCACGGGGGCTAGCCGCCCGGCGGACAGGACCAGCACGTGCGTATCGACGAGGGCTTCGATTCGATATCTTGATCGTTTTCTGAGTCCTCACGGTTTGAGAGAACGGGCTCTTCGAAGTTTTCCGGCGGCTATGACCAGCACTGGCGCTAGCCGCCCAGCAGTCAGGACCAGCACGGGCTCTAGCCGCCGGCGGCCAGGACCAGCACGTGCGTCTCGACGAGGGCTTCGATTTGATATCTTGATCGTTTTCTGGGTCCTCACGGTTTGAGAGAACGGGCTCTTTGAAGTTTAAAGGCGGATTCCTTGTCGTTCGGCCTGTCCAAACTTAGATTACTTCTCGTTTCTTCCGTATACTTTCGTATGGTCGTGTCATATCAGCTACGGGACCTAATGTCTCTCGGTTCTTCTTGATTGTATCATCGAAGTTTAACGACCAAATATGAGTTGGTTTTTCTCGTAAAGTTTATCGTGTAAAACAAGAACAATCGACTTTAACATAGGTTTTTTTCAAGCTGTACGACTTGCTTTGCTTTTGACGCTTGTTTTATGGAAAGTCCGCGCACGATAAATATTTTTAGCCGTTGATTTCGAGATAACCGTTTTTGACCCCAACACAGATAAAGGTTTAAAAAGCCTCCTCAGGCTATAAGTCTTAAAAATAAAAGAGATAGAAGCCCATTGGGAAAAAGTCTTAAAACATAAAGAGCATCAGCTCTTAACCTTCCTCGGTTCCATGACCAGCTTCAGCATCCTTATCCTCCTTGATAGGATCACCCTCCTCGGCAAGGACCTCCATTTCAGCTTCCTGGTCGACACCTTCCGGTGCTGCTTCAACTGGGGCTAGATCAGGAGATACCGAACCCAAGTTAGAACCATATTCTCTGGAAAACGCCGGATTAAACATATTGATCTCGAAAGTACCTGAGCTCTCAGAGAATTGAGGAATGGGGAGCTTGCTGACTGAGAAGTCAGAAACTTGGGCTTTCTCATACGCAGCAGCAGCTTCCGGAATCAAAGCCATCAAACGATCATACTCCTCTTCGGCATTCTCAATCTCTTTGGACAATAGATCCTTCAGAAGTTCGGTGTTTGCCTGAAGTCCTGAGCATAGATCAGGGCATCGGTTTCGTCCTTCTTTTTGACAAACTTCTCTTTCACAGAGGTCAGGATCTTGTTGTAAGCATCAGCTAGCTCCTTTTTACCTCTCCTGACAGCTAGCTTAACCTTGGCTTCTTTGTTCCTTTGGCTGACCTGAGATGAGGCGATCATCTCTTGAATCTGATGCTCAGCTATCCTGCGAGCAGCCTCCAACTCGTTGATCTTCCTGTTCTTCACTTGAATGTCGATAGCCTGACTTTCGATCTTCCCCTGCTGGGTGTCAGCCTTCAGACCGAGCCTCCCGACCTCAGCTTCAAGCTCAGAGACCTGAGCACGAGCCAGGTCGAGCTCCATCTTGGTGGTCTTGAATAACTTAGTAGCTTGAGCTAAATCTCCAGCACTAGGAGCACCACGCATGGTCTCCTCGAACCTCAGCTGAGCTCTGTTGATGGCTCCAGCTAGCTAAAATATATATATATATATATACTAAAGATCAGAAAGTATCAACCTTTAAAAAAAAAGAAAACCAAGAAAAGCCAAAACGTACCTGACCCAAGTGATGAGCTATCTCAACGTATTCTTCCTTGTTGGTCAAACCATTGATTGAAGGCATGGAGCATCCTACCATCTTCATATGCCTCATAATGGTTGCCAAACCCCAAGAATCATCTAAGATTGATCCCGGCTTAGAATGGGTAAAGTTCCAGCCAACGGTCCCTCCCCGCGAAGACGAGGAGGAGGACCTGGTAGGCCTATCTCCCAAATCAGAACGAGACCTCTTGTTTCTCGGAGGCTCGATCTCGAGGGGATCTCTAGCAGCTTGAGGGTTAACTTCAACCGGCGGGACCTCAGGACGAGGAGCAACCTCCTGAACTCTGGTCTCGACCGGGTTAACATCCCTAACAGGAACGGAGGATCCATCATCAAGGACCTCTTTCAGCGAACTAAGGAAGGCTCCTCCTTGAGTCTTGTCGCTGCCTCGCGAAGCACTGGCAGCTGCAGCAGGTTTGCTCCTGGTACGGAAAGAAGGCCTCATCTTGGCAGCTTGAGTCTTTCTGTTTCAGAAGTGCTAGCTCCAGTCGAAATCTCTACCACGAAAGGACCTTCAGAAACTAAACAAAGGAAAGCTTTTTAGCTATCTCCAGAAGCAAATTTAGATATGAAAAACAGATAAGCAAAATCCGAAAACTACCTTCTAAATCTTTAGCTGGAATTGGGTCGAGGAACCTGGCGTTGTATCGCTCTGGGAACCTAGCTGATCCGATGCGAGAAATAGAAAAAAATGCCCAAGTATTGGGACTTTGATGTAGCTTCCGAAAAAGAGCTCTAGACAGCTTATTAGTAAGCTTAGGAGGATCCTCGATATCTGCATATGAAATCAAGGGTTCAGCAAACAACAATAATCTGAAATAAGCAAGGCACGTTCTTAAAAATCCTAACCAGATATATCGGACCAAATAACCGAGAGAGCACGACCCACTGGAACTGTCGTGTGGTCAATCTTGACGTAAAAAATTTTTTCCTCCAATCATCATCACTACCGGAGGACTTAAAAAGACTGAGCCTAGGACGACAAGGAAGGTAGTAGGTACCACTGCCACCATCCTTACTCGAGCTCTCCTTGATCGTATAAAGGCTCATCAGTTCGGTCAGTCCAACAGTGACCCCCTCCTCCTTAGCCCTGGTGATGAAACCATTTATCACCCGGATAACCGAGGGACAAAGCTGAGAAAGGGCCAGTTGATAATGGTCAAGGAGATCTAGCAGGAGGTCCGGAAGCGGAAACCTGAGGTGGCATTTGGAGATATACTTCTCATGAATGCAAAACCAACCCTCCGGGGCGGTTTCAGGGGTTTCGTCGGAGGAACAAACCCTGGACAACTCCTTCTGACCGTGGGCTTGAACCATGAGGTTAACGACCTCTTGGCTCTTCAGTAAAGAAGGCGAGTGAGGCCCCAAAGAGGTGCTCCCGCCGGAACCATCCTTCTTCTTCACCCGCTTAGTGTCCCTCCCCGCGATTGAGTCTTTAGCTTCCTTCTTATCTCTTTTCATCTTCTCACCAATCTCCTGTTTAACCTTCATTAAACGTTTGCTGGAGGGAGAGATTCCGGTCTCACCGGAACCTTCTTTCAGAGGATCCATTAAAAGGAAGGGTAAGGAAAATCGAAAGGGTTGCAAGGGGAAAGGGTGGAATAAGCTAATTAGATCTCTAAGGAACTAAGGATTCCAAGAAAATCGCAGAGGATCAATGGTGAAATCGAAGGATGAAAGTAAAAAAAAAAAGAGCAAACGTAATAAAATAAAGGAGTGGAGGAGAAGTTACCTTGAAAACCGAGTGGAGGCGTGGAGAATATGGGCAGTGGCAGTTAATGCTAGCTACTTTATATCTCATCAAGTCTCGAGAATCGGAGCAAATATTTCAAAACTTCTTTCATCCGAGCCGTTGATTTCATCAAGAGAAATCTCGACCGTCAATTCAAGCGAATAATATCTTCGATGAATATAACTAGTAATCATTATCTCAACAGAAAAGATTGAGGTTCAGCGGCTAGGTTAAGCTTCCGAGTAAGAAGTCTTATCTCGAAAGCTGGGGGCAACTGTTGGGCCCAAATATGGCCCGTTAGCTGACGATAGTACCAAAACGAATATTGGGCCGTGACAAATCCCAATTCGTATCAGCGACCTTAGCTAAGGATTAATACGAAGCCGGAGGCTGGAAGCTGAGGGCAATCTTCAAAGAGGTCACGGTGAAGAGGAAGCTCACATCATCACAGAAGGAGCGCAGGACCCGGTCAAAGGGAAGCTGTTGCGAATTCCTCAACAAACGGAGAAGATCTCGGAGATCAGTTAAAGATAATCAAGACAAGTCCAAGGCTATTTAAAGAGGAGGTCGACGATCAAAGAGAGGGGCCGATCCAAGCCATATTCAACCCTTATTCACTCCTACAATCATTCACCTAATCTCTCAAATACTTTGCTTTCTTTGTAATCATTATAAACATCCTTTGTAAACAAGTTCTTTACAAGAATCATCAATAAAAACATCATTCATTCTATAAGTTCTTACGGGATTCAGCCCACGATTATCTTTCCCTAATCTTAACCTGATCTAAAATCTAGGAGGTGAGTTTAATCCCTCACAGATGCTGGATCTGTTGTTTGTTTGTGAAGAGTTTCGAAAATTCAGAGTCTTTGTAAAGAATTTCGAAAATTCGGAGGTTTTGAAAGTAGTGGGAGTATACAAATATACGCACCCCGCTCCCCCCCTTTTTAATCGGGGGGATAACTGAACCCGCCGGTTAGCGAGTTGCCTACGTACCCCTTTTCGGGGATCAAGCCATCTCGTAGTTCTTTGATTGCGATGTTTTAGTGATAGTATTTTTTTGAGATGCATGATGTTCCAAGTTCTTGGGATTTTCACACCTTGCATGTTTTCGATTTCGTAGGAACCAGGCCGGACAACTTTTATAATCTTATATGGTCCCTCCCAGTTGGCTCCTACCTTCCCTGCGTTTCGTTCAGTAGTGTTCTGGAAAACTTTGCGCAAAACTAAGTCTCCTACGTGAAATCGGCGATTTCGGACGTTGGAGTTATAGTATTTTGCGGCTGCATGTTGATAGTTTTGGATTCGGGTTAGGGCCCGATCCCGTTGCTCGTTGACGAGATCGAGGTTATCCAATAGCATGGCATTGTTTATTTCTTCCCGTTCTGGGAGAAGTCGTCTACGGATCCCGGGAAATTCGACTTCCGCGGGAAACATGCATCGGTGCCGTATACGAGGGTGAATGGTGTTTCTCCCGTTCCTCGTCTCGGAGTTGTGCGGTGAGACCAGAGGACTCCTTCGATTTCCTCCGCCCATCTCCCTTTCTTTTCGTCCAGCCGTTTCTTAAGTCCGTCGAGGACGGTCTTATTGATTGTTTCTGCCTGTCCGTTGCATTGCGGATATCTGGGAGTTGATTTGTTTAATCGTTGATATACCATGGATTTTACCCGTTTTTAACCATGGTATACTAGTATTTTATTATATATTTAATCTGTTTTCTAGCATGTTAGGTATGTTTTCAGGTTCAGGAGCATTTTGTGAGAAAGTGATGTTTTTGGAGCATTTTGGAGTACAAGAGATGATATACCCGAGTTGACCATTCAAGACTAAGTCGGAAGTCAACATTGCGATTATAATCGATCGATACTCATCCTGAGTTGTCGATCGATGTAGCTGAGAAGATCCGCGTACTAGAAGATTATAATCGATCGATACACATCCAGTGTTGTCGATCGATATCGAGGACGAAATGGTTTAGCCGACTACTTCACCAAGACTTCACCAAATTACGAGATTGCCCCTGACGAGTTTTTAACCTAATGGAAATGCTTAAATATTCCTGCTAAGTGTTTTTTGACGGCAACCTTCGAAAGAAGCAAGCTTTTGACAACCCTCAAGAGAAAAGCAGAGAGTGTGAGAGAGAGACTAGAGTTTTATTTGTTTTGAGAGATTGGAGAGATTTCTCATCTCCTTTTGTATTTCTACTTTATTCTATCTATGCAATTCTTTCATCTATCTATTGTTATGAATTGCTTAGCTATGTCTGAGTAGTCTACTTGTTAGATCTAGGGTTCAAATAGGTTTGTGGGATTAGCCCCAAACTATAATTGCTAAGTTGTGATACTCATCAAATGGATTGCACCCTATGCTTGTTTTAGATTAGCTAACTAGAACATAGATCACTAGGATCTTTGATTATCTTGAATTATCCATTTGAGCTTGCCTGTCTCCCGTTGAGAAGAGCGACAGCTCCTCCTTGAGACCTTGTGTTCATATTCGGCTCGCGCCTAGGCAGATCTAGAAGCCGTCGATCGATATCCCGACAGGTGAATCGATCGGCGCTGCGAAAGGTGTATCGCTCGATATCTCAAAAGGATATCGACCGACTCTTTTTCTGTGTCATCATGCGAAAGGTGTGGCCAGAGATCTAGATAATTTAACCAGTGATATTCACTTGAGTTAAGCGGCTGAGATCTATAGTATCATGCAAGCAACTTGTTAAAGCATTTATAGAGATTATAATCTCCATTCCTGAATAGAAACCCTATGTCTAGCACTCTTTATCACATTTAAACAACCCATCATATTGTTAGTTAGAGCAACTACCTTGCTCATTTTAGGAATTGTTACTTTTATTTCCATCATATAAACCAACCTTGCCTAGGATTGATTAGTAGATTTTATTTAATTGGTTCCCTAGCTCCTCGTGATTCGATCCCTAAGTACTACAGCTGTACCTCTTATTTGAGAGAGTAAGCTCTACTGGGTAATTTGAGCACTATCAAATTTGGCGCCGTTGCCGGGGAGCTTTGATCGCCATTAGATTTAATCTTATTAATCTTAGGTTTTTCTTTTACCCCCCTTTCTAATTAAAATTTTTCTTGTCTTTTCAGGTACATGCCCAGCAGTACCAGAAGCAACAGGGGAAATCAACTATTATTCTCAGAAGATCCTGCACACTTGGAACGCTCAATCCGCAAAGACCTACGCTCCGCATCGATCGACAGAACCGCAGTACCGTCGACTGATACTCACGTTCAACAGTCGACCGACACTCAGACAGCACCGTCGACCGATACCGTTCGCCGATCCACATCGTTCGATACTTCTAACCGTATATCGATCGACACTACTCCGCGAAGCATGGTCGCGATTGTTATTCTCACGCAGGGCGAGAATGGAAACCTGTATGACCAAGATGGTCATCTGCGTAATGCAACAGGTCAGAAGCTAGATGCACAGGGAAACATAATCCCTGAGCCTGAAGCTGAGGCTACAGGAGAAGCTCAAACACGATCGTTGGCAGACTATAACCGTCCAGACGAGTACTACACCAACAGATCAGCTATTCGACTTCCAGAGATTCAGAAGCCGAACTTCGAGCTCAAGCCTCAGTACTACTCTCTCGTGTCTCAGATACCTTATTCTGGGCTATCACACGAGCATCCTATGGACCATCTGGAGAGGTTCGAGGATCTTATCGCTGCTATTCGTATGGATGGAGTCCCTGAGGACTACCTACTCTGCAAGCTCTTCAAATACTCACTGATTGGAGAAGCTTCGCACTGGCTCAAGCAGCTACCTACAGGATCACTGACATCCTGGGCCGACATCAAAAACGCCTTCCTGCGTAATTTCTTTGATGAGGCACGCGCTGAAGACTTAAGAAGCAAAATCGCCACTTTCGCGCAAAAGCCTAGTGAGACTTTTAAAGACGCGTGGATCAGATTTAAGTTCTTCCAGCGAGACTGTCCACACCATGGATTCAATGAAGTGCAGCTGCTAAGCACTTTCTACAGAGGTATCGCCTTGAGGTATCAGATGGCTCTTGATACTGCTAGTGAGGGGAACTTCAACACTAGGAATCCAATAGAGGCTGTGAGACTTATTGAGAACCTAGCCAACAGCAGCAGCACCAAGAACACTGACTCTGACAAGAAGAAATCGGTTGCAGCCATCGGGGAAGACCAGATGAATGAAGTCAGAGCCAAGATAGATGCTTTACATGCATTTCTGGGGCAGCCAGTCTGCTCAGCTGAAGAAGGAGAGGCTAGAGAAGATGATACAGAGGAAGATGTGAACTACATTGGAGGTACTGGATTTCAGAGATATGGAAACCAGAGTGGAAACAGAAACTTTTTTGGCAGTGGTCAGAAGAGTAACTACAACCAGAGTTCACAGTATCAGAAACCCTTCACCAACACAAGGAACTACGGCAACTCAGCTTACCAAAACCCACCGCCACCCACCCAGGAGAGTAAGTTTGATGCCATGATTGATAGAGTTCTGGAAGGTCAGCAGAAGCTTACAGTAGACTTCAATGGGAAGATTGATTCTGTCTTCAACAATCTGACCACAAGGATAGACACCATTTGCACTCAAGTTAAGAAACTTGAGACACAGATTGTCCAGACTGAAGACTCTATCAGGAGGATTGGAACTTCTAAGGAAGTAGGGGAAGGAAATAGGAAACACCACGTGAATGCTATCATAGATGATGATTTCTGGCAAGTGGTGAAACAGGAGAAGCTACAAGAAGGAGACTTTGAAGTGGAAAGTTCACTAAGTCTCGGTGGATCACAATGGTGTCGATCGACACCAACTAGTCCACATCGATCGACATCAACGATGTCATTTCCGGATACGACTGCAGATTGCAACGCGGTTAGGATATTGACACATGCTGAATTCACGGCTTCTCATCCATACCCACCCACCCACACCTACGAAGATATCGACCGACGAGACGAGCCACTCATCGATCGACACAAAGACGAGAAACGTATCGATCGACCCTTTTCTCCACCTATCGATCGACACGCACCTCTCACATACCGAGTGCAACTACCATCGATAGACAGCAACCGAATCAATGCACTCAGACCCACACCGAAACCACAAGCTAACCCTACAGAGATCACTGGTAACCCTTCAGACACTACACCTACATCAGAGGGAACTGAAGGAAGAAGGTTAAGGAGTAGGAAGGAGAAGATTCCTAAGAACCTTAAGAGGGAAGCTAATGAAAAGGAGATTGATGGTTTCACTAAGAGAGTTATCAGAATCCCACCAGAGAAACCTTTTGAGGAGGTTTACTTCACAAGCAGATTGTGGATGTTCTTCAGAGAAACAAGGGAGACTGAAACTGACATTAGGAGAAGGTTTGACAATGTCAGAGAAGATATGAGGAAAAGGATTACTTTGCAGAAGAAGAGTGATCCTGGGAAGTTTGCAATACCCTGTGTAGTACAAGGGATTGAATTTCCTCATGCACTATGTGACACTGGTTCATCAGTCAGCATCTTACCAAAGGTCATGGCAGACCATCTGGGCCTGCAAGTAGAGCCTTCACCAGAGATCTTTACATTCGTGGATTACACTCAGAAAAACTCTGGAGGCTTCATCAGAGACCTGGAGGTACATATTGGTAATGCTATCGTCCCTGTGGATTTTCATGTCCTAGACATCAAGCTAAATTGGAACTCTTCCCTCTTACTTGGAAGAGCATTTATGGCTACAGTAGGAGCCATATGTGACATGAACACCAACAGGATGTGCTTGACTATGATAGATCCAGAGATCCACTACGACCCTGTCAAGCTTGGCAAACCACCAGCCAAATCAGTGGTAAAAGAAGATGATACTGGTATCATAGCAGTTTGTCATTGTGAAGTCGAGTACGAGACAGAGTACTCGGGATCGATCGACAGCACTTTAACATCATCGATCGACACTTGCAAGTCAGAGGAGATCGACAACAAATATAGATCATCGATCGACAGAGACCCACCAGATGATGAACTCGATCTACCAGATCATTGCTACCCGAATTTCGCCATCCCACCCAGCCGAAAGGAAGATGATTACTCAGTAAGGAGTTGGGCAGATAGCGGATTTCATGAGAGTTTTGCAGTAGACATAGCCACCTCTTCCCACAGTGGAGACCACAGTGAAGAACATGATGCAGACTATTGGGAAGAGAGAGCTTGGGAAAATTACTTGGAGAATGACAGATTTGCAAATCGATTCCCACAATCGATCGACATCAAACGCCCACCATCGATCGATTATCTACTTCATCCAGCAAAACGACATCGTCCATCGATCGACATCGCCAGTATCACATCGATCGATATTAACCCGGACGACTTAAAGGACAAAATCGGAATTTCACCGATTAGGGCAACACATGGGTATAAAAGGTTGACAACTCAAGCCACGAAAATTCAAAACTTTTCACCTTCTACCCAGCAGCTTCCAGCATTCAGAAACTCATCAATGGAGGACTGCAACAACATGAACAATCGATCCAACCGTGCAGCTAGACGTGCACCATCGATCGCCACCACCACATCACCATCGATCGACGCCTTCAACAGAGCTCAACCTCGATCTCATGAACCTTATGATATCAGGAACGTTTCACTAACACCTGATGAATTTGGAATTTTCAGGGACACAGATGGCTATGCAAGAGCAATGGATGGAAGAGTTCTGCACATAACCAGAGAAGACATAGCAGACATCCTCCAAGTTGCTAATGGACCAGAAAACCTGTTCACACAGCAACGTAGCCATCCAGACATCCTAGCTCACGTCCAGGACAACCACAACACCAACACAAGGGAGGATACAGTTCCTCAACACTTCGGTCAACCTAGGAATTCACCATCGATCGACATCGTTTCAACACCATCGATCGACGGCGGATATCCCGGATCGATCGACAGACCAAGAGTCAGATCGCCCGACAGACGATTGGAGTTTGGACGACGTGCCTTCAATACTGATGGATCCAGGAGATTCAAATGGGAAGCTAAGGATGAATATGGTGTCTACAGAGATGAGTTTGGCTATGCTAGAGGAGTTGATGGTGAGATCATCCATGTTACCAAGGAGCAAGTAAAGAGAATTCTGGATAGAGCATCCCTTTTTCACAAAGGTTGCTTACGCCTTCCAGTACACACACGCCCTTACCATGCATACATACCACCACCAGTACCCTACAGTAGAGAGGAGATAGATGATATGGTGACTGATGTATGGAGAGCTCAGGCACACCTTGAGGCAAACATGCACACATTGGTGGAAGACACTTTCCAGCCTTTGGATGTCAGTTACAAGGACTTCCAGAATGATATGGCTGAGATAAGAGTGGAGCTTGGAAACATATTGACCATGCTTGAGAAAGAGGCTACGCCACCAGTATCGACCGACAGAGTACCTGTACCATCGATCGACATCGGCAAGACTACATCCATGGACCGACCAGAATGTTCATCACCTAAGAGAGATGAATGGGAGGTTGCTTACATCAATACACGGATTGGAGACGTCTACAGCCCTCTCAACAACAATGTCGAATGGTTAAGCAAGAGGATCGATCTTCTACAGAAAGAGCTAGCATCAATTCGCAAGAAAGAACAAGCTAAGAATGCTACTTTTTCATCGATCGACACACAATCTTCACCGTCGATCGACACAAGGTTCGCAGAACTGGAAGATAGGATGAAAGCATACGAAGAGAAGCATGATCTTTTAAGTTCACCTATCATGCGATACCTGGATACACTGTCACGACAGCTGAACGAGCTACAAAGAGACATGAGCATAGTTCAAGATCATCTTGGTCGTCATGACAGAACCGCGACATCGATCGACAGGCCTAGACCAATATCGATCGACATCGAGCCACCACCAGCAAAGAGAGCATGCACCACAGCAGAAGTTGATGAGATCAAACATAAGCTGTACGAAGCCATGAATTCTATGGAGGAGAGACTCATAGAACGAAGTGATGACATTGACAACACCCTCAACGAAAGAGTGACCAACCTCTGTAGAGCTACTGGTCTATTGAAGAATGAGATAAGCAATATGCAGAGAATTCTTGCGTACCAAGGCCAACGCTCAGAATCGATCGACACAGATGATACTGAGTCGACCGACAGAGATCCCAGCGAAAGACCGACGCAAAGTTGTAGCATCGATCGATACAGAATCCTTGGCAGATCAAGATCAACAGATTCAAGACCAGCACGAAAAAGAACAACATGAAGAACTACCTGAGCATTCAAGATTTGATTTCTATCAGCATCAGGTAGACACGGAAGATTTGGTCAGAAGGTTGCAAGTCATCAAAGCAGATTTAGCAAAGATATATCCTACAAGGACAGGCTCAGATGATGCCACAAGAAGCTTCACTGCTGCTGAGTCCAAAGATGAGGGAAATGTTTGCCCACCAGCAAACAACAACCCCCACTGCACCCCATGAGTCACTCACCTACCACAGTCAAGCTAAATGACTATAACAAAGCGCTGAGTGGGAGGCAACCCACTATTAGGTTTTCTTTTATTTTTCTTTATTTTATTATTTTTCATTTTTGCTTTTATTTTTTCGGATTTATTTTGCAGTTTTTATTAGATCCAAGTAGAATGATGATTCCATCGACCGACATTCACCATTCATATCGCTCGACACCACACGACCATTACTAACGATCGACGTATACCACTACGAATCGATCGACACCTTGTCGATCAGGTTTATTCATTCTAACTTGTTATATTTATTAATTATGATTTATTTTATTTACCTCACCACCGGCTGTGTTACACTGGGACAGTGTAATTTAAGTCTGGGGGGAGTTTACTAATATGTGTTTTTATTTTGGTTTTTATTCAAATTGTTTTTCAAAATTATTTTTCGCATAAGTATTAAATAGGAACATTGATATAGATTTATATTTGATTGTCTGACCACTCTTTAGCACCATTCTAGATTACTGATTGCAGATAGTACTAAAGATGCTAAAGTGGATCAACCTGCCATCTATATTCACTAGCTAAGATTGTTTGAAGGAACCAAAGCTGACCTCCAACACTAATACTGACTTATTTGCTTGTCTTGGGGCTTGGAAATCACTGGATCGGAATCCTCTTACAAGTCTGGAAGGTAAAAAGTCTGTGTGTTTCTGGTTCCCTTCCTTCTCTCTCTTCAGCGTCTCAAGATCTAAGTTTATGTTATAAAAGATTGAAATGATTTCTTGAGAGGCAGAGGGGTAGGAGTGTCTCCTGCGACCCCAGTATTCTAAATCTCAAGGATGATCACACATTGTGGAAACGAGGGATAGGTTGAGTACCGAACCCCATTATTCGCTACACTTTGCCAAAAATGTATGAGTTACAATGCAAATGTCAATGAATGGACTAGATGACCTATGTGGCATCGAAACCTGTTGAAATTGAAACTAATAAGAGATTCAGAGAAGAGAGATGAGGGGAGAAAGGGATCAGAGAAGACTACCTGTGTGTTCAGATACTTGTTTGAGTTGAATCCATGTGTCCTTTGATCGATACTCCCAAGGTAAAGCCTGCACTTTTATTTTATGTTAAGAAATGAGGTTAGTAGAGGGGAATGTCAGATGAGATTTGCTAAGTTGTTGACTAGATGAGTTTGGTTGCTAAGCTAGGATAAGGCATAATGAACTTCTGTGATTAGGATGTTTAGACATGAATTGCAAACCCATAGAGTGATGACTTCAATATTTTGAATCTTTGAGTTCCTGCTGTTTTCAAACCTTTTCCAAAGACTACTGTTTTTGCTTGAGGACAAGCAAAGGAGTAAGTCTGGGGGAGTTGATATACCATGGATTTTACCCGTTTTTAACCATGGTATACTAGTATTTTATTATATATTTAATCTGTTTTCTAGCCTGTTAGGTATGTTTTCAGGTTCAGGAGCATTTTGTGAGAAAGTGATGTTTTGGAGCATTTTGGAGTACAAGAGATGATATCCCGAGTTGACCATTCAAGACTAAGTCGGAAGTCAACATTGCGATTATAATCGATCGATACTCATCCTGAGTTGTCGATCGATGTAGCTGAGAAGATCCGCGTACTAGAAGATTATAATCGATCGATACACATCCAGTGTTGTCGATCGATATCGAAGACGAAATGGTTTAGCCGACTACTTCACCAAGACTTCACCAAATTACGAGATTGCCCCTGACGAGTTTTTAACCTAATGGAAATGCTTAAATATTCCTGCTAAGTGTTTTTGACGGCAACCTTTGAAAGAAGCAAGCTTTTGACAACCCTCAAGAGAAAAGCAGAGAGTGTGAGAGAGAGACTAGAGTTTTATTTGTTTTGAGAGATTGAGAGATTTCTCATCTCCTTTTGTATTTTTACTTTATTCTATCTATGCAATTCTTTCATATATCTATTGTTATGAATTGCTTAGCTATGTCTGAGTAGTCTACTTGTTAGATCTAGGGTTCAAATAGGTTTGTGGGATTAGCCCCAAACTATAATTGCTAAGTTGTGATACTCATCAAATGGATTGCACCCTATGCTTGTTTTAGATTAGCTAACTAGAACATAGATCACTAGGATCTTTGATTATCTTGAATTATCCATTTGAACTTGCATGTCTCCTATTGAGAAGAGCGACAGCTCCTCCTTGAGACCTTTTGTTCATATTCGGCTCGCGCCTAGGCAGATCTAGAAGCCGTCAATCGATATCCCGACAGGTGAATCGATCGGCACTGCGAAAGGTGTATCGCTCGATATCTCAAAAGGATATCGATCGACTCTTTTTCTGCGCCAACATTACGACAGTTGAGGCCAGAGACCTAGATTATTTAACCAGTGACACTTCACTTGAGTTAAGCGGCTGAGATCTATAGTATCATGCAAGCAACTTATTAAAGCATTTATAGAGATTATAATCTCCATTCCTGAATAGAAACCCTATGTCTAGCACTCTTTATCACATTTAAACAAGCCATCATATTGTTAGTTAGAGCAACTACCTTGCTCATTTTAGGAATTGTTACTTTTATTTCCATCATATAAACCAACATTGCCTAGGATTGATTAGTAGATTTTATTTAATTGGTTCCCTAGCTCCTCGTGATTCGATCCCTAAGTACTACAGCTGTACCTCTTATTTGAGAGAGTAAGCTCTATTGGGTAATTTGAGCACTATCACTAGGCCCTCTTCGTCTCCGAGATTTTGGATGGTATAAGGATGCGCCAGGCCGGAGGATTAAGTTGAGATGGAGAGATATGGAAGTAGTTACAGAGGCTCACTATCAACGACGACACGTCACCTCTAAAGCCAGATTCAAAGAAAGCTTCATAAATAGCAATCTCCTTGGGTATACCACCAGAAGCACGCTCCAACGATCTGGGAATGCGAAGGACAACGAAAGAAGGAAGTAAATACTTCTTTCACCAATCGCGCAGCTCGTCTTCTCTAACCGTTGATGTGGGACCTACCTGCAGAGATCCTGAAGAAACAAACGATAAGGGAGCTGGGGTCAGAGGATTTTGCACGTCTTTATCGTGGCGTGACGGTGGGCTGCTGGATCTGGACGACGAGGAGTCTGCTCTCCTCTCCAATTTGCTTATTTCTGCCATCAGAGAGCTGAGGGGGATTAACAAGCGAAGTAGCAAAATCCGAGGATAAGGATAGGAAAACGCTACGACAACGCAAAAACGAGAGTATATATATAAAAAAAAGGAAGAGAGCCGTTGAGCATTTTTCTCGGGAAATTCGCCGATCCGGGATCTCGGAACTTCCAAGACTGGGCTTGGGAAATTCGAATTCAAAGAGCCCCGCTCCCCAGATCTCTCGGAGTAATAACGCGATCTCCAAAAGGAAAGTAGATCCAAGAGAAAAATTGGAGCAATCATGGACAATATGAAGAGCCTCTTGGTACTTGGGCCGGAAAATTCAAGGCCTCATAGAATCGTTGCTCCAGTCACCAGCAAAGGTCCCGGGCCAGCTCAATGCTAGAAGGCAAGGTACTCAAGGAGGACTTCGTCCTAAGAGAAAATTACCAAGGTCCAAGAACACACATTATCCCTTGATCTCCACGAGTAAATCAAGGAATAAGGGGCAAACTGTTGGGGAAAAATATCCAGACATAAGTTTTCTCCAGCTTCCGGATAGGTCCTCGACTTCTGGACCCTTGCTCAAGAAGAAACCAGGGACCAACCCCCGCCATAGGTCCGACCACCTTGATCGGATCGACCCTTGAAGCAAAATAGAAGTTTTCCGCCTAAGGGAAAACTTCCATTTTTCCAATTATGGAAGAGTTCCACTACTCTAAACCAACGTCTACATCTATAAAAGGGGAGTCCAAACCCTAGAATAAGGGATCGACTTTTAGAGGCTAAGAGATTAAAGTTTAGGCGATAGAACTAGGTTTATACACCCACGTTGTAATCCCGAATCATAAACTCAATAAGAACATCTCTTATGCCTCGATTTCTTACTCTCTAAATACAATCTCTTCTAGTGTTCTGTAGTACTAAAACGACCCTATCACAAAAATACCATAACACTCCCGGCATTTGGTATTACGATCCCCTTGGTGGAAGCGATGGCTTCTCCTAAAGGTGTTATGATCTTGTTGTTATTGTCATTGGCCCGTTTTCACCTTGTCATGTGTTTCAGTCACAGAGTGAGGCCGTCATTCGGTTCTCGAAATCGGCATAAGGCGATGCAACTTGTATGGTCAGGGTGGTCTACAGCTTGTTGTGTTCTCGGTTACACCTTGTGGTGGAGATGCTTTTCCCATTACCAACCTTTGATTGATAGTGTGTCTCTACTAATATATTTTTATAGGTTTAGAGCTTCTTTGGATATCTATGCAACAGCTACCTCAAACCCACTTTCTTGGTGGGTTTCTTATTTCTCAAGTATGGAACTTTTCTCCTATACATGCTTCAATCTCAGTGGGATTATAAGTGTGGATTAGAGCGACGCTGCTTCGACTCCTTTCCGGATTAACAGAACCCAGAAGACAAAGATGTAAGGCCTGAAGTTGCTACCCACAACTTGTTTGTGTAATCAAACATCTTTTAACTAACCGGTTGTATGATGTACCGATTTTACTCACTTTTATCTTGTAACTCAGTGTTATGCCCGGTTCGGAAAGATTAAAATAGATGTTAACTAAAAAAGTACTTTTGGAATTTAGATCTTGTTTTGTTGATCTTATTACATGGAGGATCTAACAGATCTATTTCCTTAGTTAGCTAACAACGTGCACATGATCTAGAACTCACAGGACATTAGGTCACAAGCAGACTCTATATGAGCCATCCCGCGTTAAGTTCATTTCCGCACAAAATCACCTGCGAAGCTTGCAATATTTTGGGTCTGAATATGCATGTCCTAATACCACCCGCTACAGGTCGGATCAGGTCCGTGGTCCAGGTTGTACGTAATGCCATCTCTATAGGTACTTGAGGGTAAAACTCATAAGTTGTAAGTAATGTTACCCACTTATGTTCTCATCATAGATGCTAATGTATAATTTAAGTGAGAAAGAGAGAAAGAAAGCGTGTATTTGTTTGTGAAGAAGGAAAAGGAAAATCCAAAATAAAAACAAAAAAAAAAAGAGAAGGGAAAGGGAGAAGAGAAGTGGAATATCACAATGTTGTGTAGCAGCTTATCCATCTCCAGACTTCTGTCGAGGAAGACATCTCTTGTCTCCCGCAGTTTCAGACTCATTCTCTCCGCCGACACTCTCCCTCGCATCCCTCTCCAACGCCCCTCTTCCAACACCCTTACCCCTTTCTTCTCCTCCCGCCGTATTTACGACTCCAGCGGCGGCGGCGGCGATGATTACGAGTACATCAGAAGTGACGTGAATTGCCCTCGTTGCTCCGCCCAGATGCTGGTCGTCTTCTCCAATCGTCCTTTGTCACTCACAGCCAGAGAGCCTGGGATCTATCAAGCCGTTAATTTCTGTCCCCAATGCAAGACCGCTTTCTACTTCAGGCCCTTCAAGCTCTCTCCCCTTCAAGGAAGCTTTATCGAGCTAGGTAAAGTCAAGAAAGGGACTGATGATGATGACGATGAGACATCTTTTCCTAGGAATTGGAAGATTCAAGGTCTCAAAAACGAAGACGATGATGATGATGATGGCGGTGAGCAGCCCGTGATGAAGCTTCCGACACCCAAGGAAATCTGTCTGGGGCTTGACCAGTTTGTCATTGGTCAGGATAAGGCAAAGAAGGTTCGGTTCGGTTCGGTTCTAGCTAGTTTGTTTCAAATTCCACCCACCATTTACACTCCTTTCCTTTTCCTTTTCCTTGTGCAGGTGCTCTCTGTCGCTGTTTACAATCATTACAAAAGAATATATCATGCTTCCAAGCTTAAAGGGTTTGTCTTCCATCCCATTATCATATCTTTTATATATATATGTGCCTTACTACATAGCTTATTCTTTTTATTCTGATGCCCAGGTCGGGTTCAGAATCAGTCAACCTTGGTATGGAGGAGGATGATGATGATAGCATTGATCAAGTGGAGTTGGATAAGAGCAATGTCTTGTTGCTTGGCCCTACTGGTTCAGGTCTGTGTCAGCTATAATGTTCCTTTAGGATTGGAGCTATTTATTTACCTCTTGCTTGATTATAAGAACAGGAAAGACCTTACTGGCAAAAACTCTAGCGCGTATTGTCAATGTTCCTTTCGCCATTGCTGATGCCACTTCATTAACTCAGGCAAGTTGCTTCCACCTGTCCCTCACAGATTTGGGTTATTGACTATGATTAATAGTTACTGGTATGCTGTACATCTGAGAAGCAACAGGATGTCTTACCATTTTTGAAAATCTTTTTGGAAAATGGAGTGACGTTTTCTGGATGGTTTTAAGAGGAGACCTTACACAAGCCTTGATCTTACTTAGCACAACTAAAACTACGCTTCTTGTCCAGGCAGGTTATGTCGGTGAAGATGTGGAATCAATACTCTACAAGCTATATGTGGTATGGCCTGCTATCACCTCATATTACGTTTCTTGTTTTTCATACCATTATAGTTTATACCATCTTTTGACATGTCATCTATAACTGCTTACTGGATAGTGTTTGGGAGACTACTTCGGAAGCTACAAATGCTCTTTTTTCTCATCTTCACCACTGATACAATAGTTCAGAAACTTTGCATCTTGTCAACTCTATTTCTGAATCCGGAAAAACCTTGTTGCGCATGCTTGCACAGTATTCATGTTTTATGTTTTTTTGTTACTGCAGGAAGCTGGGTGCAATGTAGAAGAAGCTCAAAGGGGTATTGTGTACATTGATGAAGTTGATAAGATGAGTATGAAGGTATAAGTTTTCTTCACTCCGTACCTTGATCCTAAAATGATTAATGAATGACTCAACACGTGGGGAACCTATTTTTCTCTTTCAGTCTCATAGCTCAAATGGTGGTAGAGATGTTTCTGGAGAAGGTGTCCAGCAGTCATTGCTGAAATTGCTTGAAGGAACTGTAAGCATTTCCTACTTTATCTTTTATTGTTCTCAACTTCGTGTAGATGTAGATTGCTGATATAAACATTTAGGGATTCCTTGCTCGCCTTCGTGTTGATACACATTTGATCAGGTCTTACATTACATGTGCTTATGTATAGTATTCATTTTGAATTAGACTGCATATTCGGAAACAAAACACAGGGGCTCTATTCCCTTGTAGATAGCTAACATTTACTTGATGCCTTAGTTAAGAGCTACATATATGCTCAGACATTATTGATTAAAAACAGGTTGTTACTATATGCCTTAAAATTTTAGCAAACCGTATGGATGATCAATGTAGTGTGGTCCAGAAATCGAAAGTTCCAGCTTCTATTAAATAACAATTTTGCAGGTGGTCAGTGTCCCGATTCCAGAGAAAGGATTACGGAGAGATCCTCGAGGAGATAGCATTCAGGTAAATGCGTGAAAAGTCATGTTTTCAAGCATTTTAAATAACACTTTTGTGACACAGCCCGTCAAAATACTCCGGTTCGTGAAAAGGCTTATTCTTTTTTGACGTAAAATCAAATATGCAGATGGATACAAAAGACATCCTTTTTATTTGTGGTGGAGCATTTATCGATCTGGAGAAAACTGTTTCTGAGCGGTAAATTCTCTCTAGTCTGGGGCGAAATCTGTTAATTGTATCATTTTCTCTGTTTCATCTTTATATATATATATATATCTCTTGGTCAGGCAACACGATGCCTCTATTGGTTTTGGTGCTTCGGTTCGTACAAACATGAATACTTCTGGGTTCAGTAGTGCCGCTGTAACATCCTCATTGTTGGAATCTGTAAGGAATACTTTTTTATATGACTCTTAAAATCCTATTTTTACTCTTTTATTGTCAAAATGATAGAACTTGTTCACTGTCTTATCAAAACTGCACTTATAATTATTTTAGTTACAAAGTGAGGATCTTGTTGCGTATGGTCTCATTCCTGAGTTCGTTGGAAGACTACCCATCTTAGTCAGCTTATCTGCACTAAATGAAGACCAGCTTGTACAGGTAGCTTGTTTCTACTAATTTTATGAATCCTTATTATGCTTATGGAATGGCCTTTTAAACAAAATCCTCTGTCGTTTAGTTTGCCCTTGTTTACAATCACACTAAGTGTCTTACAAAATATCTTATTACTCCCTGCTAAATATTGTTTATCTTTGTTCCACTCTAGTAAGCGACTGATGGCTGTACGGGATTGCATCTTGTGTTTCCTTCAAACCTCTTTATCTGAGGCAGCTTTCTCTTTAACCAGTTATAACTCTTTCTCGTTCCTTATGTAGGTTTTAACAGAGCCTAGGAGTGCATTAGGCAAACAGTACAAGAAGTTGTTTCGCATGAACAATGTAACTCATATTTATCACTCAACAGTTACTTGCATATTCCTCTTTCCTCGCTTTAACCCTCTTTGTTAGGTCCAACTACATTTTACTGAAGGTGCAACGAGGCTAATCGCGAGGAAGGCCATGTCAAAGAACACTGGTGCACGTGGCTTACGGTCTATACTGGAAAGTATCCTCACAGAAGCAATGTTCGAGGTATGGCTGAGGAATGCACCCTTATAGTCCTTGAATCTTCAACGTACATATTCTATTGAAAATCATTGCATATATGCCCCTAAAAACAACTGTGTTGGTGCCTTTAAATGCTAAATTTGAATACTAAACAGGTACCAGATAGCAAGACAGAAGGATCACAGAGTATAAAGGCGGTCTTGGTGGATGAAGAGGCTGTTGGTTCAGTAGGATCACCAGGGTGTGGTGCAAAAATCCTTAAAGGAGATGATGTTCCGCAACAATATTTTGAAGAGACAGAGTCAAATGTAAGCGTCGTGCAACACGTGCTAGATTTAGACACGATAATATATTGCGAGAGCTGACAAAATGTTTGATGGTACAGGAGAAGCGGAAGGAGGCTGAAACAAAAAGAGCTCAGAGCTTGTAGCTGAACTAATCTTGTGAGAGGATGTAAGTTGTGTTAGATTATATAATAGGGCATGAGTGTTTCAGTGTTCAGATATATTAACAAAGAAATAAAGAGTAAAGCTACAGTTTTATACCTTGTTCAAAAAATCGGCCGCCTAGCCGATTAATTGGCCGATTAATCGTAAATTGTATGTTCACCGTAGCGAGTTGAACCAGTTCGATTGGTTTCTACAGTAAACTGAGTTGTACCCGCGGAGCCCTTTTATAAGCATATAATCGCTGGAACCAAAACAAATCGGCCATAATACTTAGTTAAATTAGGCCTAATATTAAAGTCCATTAGTATTTAAAAAAATAAAAAGTGACAGATCTTTCTGTTTTTTTTTTTTAACACGTGAAAAGTCATCACCTATCTTTCCCGACAACAGAATTGAGAATCTCTGCAACCGTAGTTTCAATTGCTCTACCTCAATTCAAGTGAATCCAAAACAAATCACCGTGAATCAAATTCGTTCATCATTTGCAAATCTTTATTCTACCAGATTCAAGGTAATAACACTAAATCATTCATGTTTTAAGTTATTAAAGCTTCTTCTCAAATTTCCCAGCTTCATGTCTTTTAAGTTTATTTCTTTTATAATTCTGTAAAAAAAATTAGCTTAGTAGATTTTAGAACTTGAGTTTGTCAATTATTGTTAATGAAGTGTATATTCACGTGAATGGAAGTTAATCACTTTGTGATGGGTTAGCTTAGGGTGACCAACTCTTTTGTCTTTCTTAAAATATAGATTCTGTAAGTTACGACGTTATCCATGGTCTAGGGTATCAAGTCAAAGCAAGTCAACGGACGCAGATCAAGCTACAATTGGATACAAAGCTATATGAAGACATAAATAGAGGCTCGGTCGAAGCATTATGAAGAATGGTCGAGCAGAAACAAGAGTTGGTCGAGAAGACATAACTGGAGCTTCGAAACGGGCAAGGCTGAGCATGGAAAAATTTCAAAGTGTGCAAATC
>NW_026616601.1:14714-23417 GCF_000801105.2 Raphanus sativus | reverse complement strand
GAATTTTTTTCTGGGCGTACTGGTCTCGTTCACCGGTCTCATTGTCACAAAACGAGCTGACTCACCAGAATGCCTGCGAGTTGACAAGGTACTTCTACCTGTTTCTATCTCCAAGTCCTGTCCCCAAATTGAAATGGTTCTCGAATACAAAAAGACTCTTTATCTTTCGTTTGATATCTCTTTGTAATTAATAATGCTTGTGACATTTCTCTTGGTTTCCAGGAATTGGCCTTGTTGATGAAGAGACCATTCCTTAATGGGAGGTCGAGGTTCTAAGATTGGTACATGTTGTTGGGAGTCATCACACAAGACTACTCTTCCTGAAGCTCCCCATGTTGGTGAAGTCTCTGTTTGTTTCTTTTGTTAGAAACCACATGCCTCTCTTTTCTCTTATTTCTTTTTCTTTTGTATGCTAAAAAATTACAGAAAACGAAGAGAACTGTGAGGAAACAGATTTGCTGTCTTTCCGTGAATACACACTAGAACAGCTTAAGATCGCCACCTCTGGTTTCGCTTTGGAGAATGTCGTGTCTGGAGATGGAGAAATGCCTCCAAATGTTGTCTACAAAGGGAAGTTGGAGAATCATCAGAAGATTGCTATCAAGCGCTTTTCTCGATTTGCCTGGCCTGATCCACGCCAATTCCTTGTATGTTTTCCTCCTCCATCTTTCATGTTAATCGTTTGTCTCTTCCAACTCTGTATGTGTCTGTTTCCAGGAAGAAGCAAGATCGATTGGTCATCTACGCAGCAATAGAATGGCCACTTTATTCGGTTGCTGCTGTGAAGGCGGCGAGAGATTACTCGTGTCTGAGTTTATGCCTAATGGGACACTAGCCAAACACCTTTTCCACTGTAAAAACAGGCCAGCCTTTGATCAAAGAATATATATTGGATTGATGCTCGACCACTTGCTTAGCACATTTTTCTGAAACAGGGGAAACACAACCGATGGGATGGGAGATGCGACTACGGGTTGTTTTACACCTTACAGAAGCTCTTGATTATTGTTGTAACAGAGGACGCACTCTGTATCATGACCTCAATGCTTACAGAGTTTTATTTGACGAGGTAATTCCATTACACTAAGAAGCTCTTTTCCCAGAGGAAACCATTTCTGTTTTTTTTTTTTCACTGGCTCTGCTGTGGCCATTTAAGGAATGCAATCCAAGACTTTCAACATTCGGCTTGATGAAGAATAGCATGGATGGGAACAGTTACAGCACAAATCTTGCTTTTGCCCCTCCCGAGTATATACGAACTGGTGAAATTGAATTTCCCTCCTCTTCGTAGGGTCATGTTTTTTCAGTTATTGATATAATTGTATTGAGAATTTTAAGTGTTTGTTGTTGTTATAGGGAGAACCACTGCAGAGAGTGTGATTTACAGCTTTGGTATCCTTTTGCTTGATATTTTCACTGGAAAGCATATTCCTCCTAGCCATGTAAGTGTGTACTAGTACTCTCAATTTTTTTTGAAGTCTCTTTACTATTTTGTTTTTGTATCTCAGTCCTCTGTCCTTGTTTGTGTGGGTAGGCCCTTGATTTGATTCGAGACAGAAAACTTCAGACGCTAGCCGATTCTTGTTTGAAGGGACAATTTTCCGACAGCGATGGCGCTGAGTTAGTACGCCTGGCATCTCGCTGTCTTCAGTATGAAGCTCGAGAGCGACCAAACCTAAAATATTTGATAGATGCACTGACAACTCTCCAGAAAGATAAAGATGCAGAGGTTCCGTCTCATGTCCTAATGGGTCGTGGTACTTTTGTGTCAGCTTTATCTCCTTTTGGGGAGGCTTGTTTGAGAAAGGACCTGAACGCTATGCTCGAGATGTTGGATAAAATTGGTTACAAAGATGATGAATCGGTAAGTCTGACACTGTTGTATCAAACTGTTAAATCACTTTAGAAGAACCCACCCTTATACGATGAAGGCTTATTTTATTGTTTGACATGACATGTTGAAATGCAGGTATCGTTTCTGTGGACGGACGAGATGCAAGAAGCTGTAGAGTCGAAGAAGAAAGGCGATATTGCATTTAGACAGAAAGACTTAAAAGAAGCCATTGAGTTTTACACTCAGGTCTGTCTTTCTTTCGTTGGCATTTTGTATCCATAACAGGAACTTCATCTTTAGTTGACGGTGTCCCTCCCATGTCTATAAATGTGCTCAGTTTCTTGACTTGGGAATGATCTCTGCAACAGTCTTTGTGAGACGGAGTCTAAGTTACGTGATGAGCGGCATGGGGAAAGAAGCTTTAGAAGATGCAATGAAAGCACAAGGCATATCTCCAGTGTGGTACGTTGCATTGTATC
Organism: Raphanus sativus; assembly: GCF_000801105.2. NCBI lineage: Eukaryota > Viridiplantae > Streptophyta > Magnoliopsida > Brassicales > Brassicaceae > Raphanus > Raphanus sativus. Next base: position 21,104 of record NW_026616601.1, on the reverse strand, counting down.
TCCAGTCTGCTGCGCTTGATGCCCTGGGAATGGAGAAGGAATCCAAGATGGCACTTCTGGAAGGATCGGAACTTGAAGCCAGGAAGATTTCACCGTCCACACACTGACCTGAATACTATTCTTCCAGGCAGAACTGAACGCATAAGAGAATGTTAGAACATTTGTACTAAATAAACCATAAACCCCTCTACATGGTAAGAGTAGAAGGCGTTTCAGTTGGTAGATAAGAGAGGTTTGGATTAAACAAACAACATTAATTAACAAGTGATGATCTGCTGATATAGTTGGGCCTAGTTGGGGTCCATGTTAACCTATTACGGCCTGGTAAGTAATCAAGAGAATAAAAATGAGTTATCTTTTTTTTTGTTTGCGTCTTATGGAGACATTCATCACATTTTCTTCTTCTTCTTCTTCTAGTTGGAATCGAGATGAATCCCCAAGTGGACAAGGTGGTGAGAAGAACGACTATGGTGGCCACTGCTGTTGCGTCTTACTTACTCCTCACCGCTGATTACGGCCCCGAGCCTAACGCTCTTGATCCTGTTAGTTTTCTGTCTTCTCTTTGATTCTATCCTCATCGTATATTGTTAGATGAACAAATTCGCTTGACTTTCCTCTCGATTAGGGTTGCAATCACTAGGTTTATGAGATCTCTTGATAGTTTTGCTGCTTAGTACGGTTGAAATTGGGTTTAGATCTCACTCTCTCTGGGAGAAGTCAAAATTGGATATTTACACAAAAGAAGACCCCAGAATTCTCAAGAGTCTTTGACTAGTGTTGTGCATCTGTTGGTGTCATTATTTTGCTATATCCATCTACTACCGAGTCTTGTTGACAGTTATGCATATGATTGGAATGGAGTGAGTCTTACACCCCATATGACAAAACATTTGCAGATCAAACAGAGAATAGTATCAGCTCAAGTTTCTGTCAAAGACTTCTTCTTTCCTTCATCAAAGCACAAGTAACAAGCGACATACTATCTGAAGCAAAGATGTTTGCTGAACATCAAAAACACCAACTTTCATCAGTCTTTTGTTCTTTTCTTTGTCTCGTTTTCAGAATTTACTCTTGCTCTCTCCACTCTACCTCTTTAACGACTATAAGATATAATGTTCATAATAACATGTCATATGTGGATTAGTTCCCTTTTGCCCCGATTCGTGGACACACATAAGAACAAACTGAACAGAATCTGACTTTAAAGCTTGGGTTTATATCATTATTTATGTTCAATTTTTCTCTTTGTAAGATTACCACCACCACCACCACCACCATACAAAACCTCCTTCACCCGGTCAAAAACAACTAATCACAAACAAGGGGACGGATAGAAGAAATATGATTATTACGACACAGATAATAACAAATATTCTTAGCTTTTTGACTTTTACGCCCACTAAAGCCCAAAAAGAAAAGACACGTGGATTTTTCTACCAAACAACACTAGTACAACGACACATCGACCGCCGTCCGATCAGAGATTTCCCGTAAATCTGACGGCTTAGAAAATAAAAGTAACACTGAACATCGTAACAATAAAATATCTAATGGCGGCTCCGCCGAATCGGCACACTCATTGACCGTACCATAACCGATCTCGTGATACCCATATAGAGGCGAAAAAAACAAGCGTTTGCGTTTGCGTTCAGCTAAAAAGGCTTGGGCATGTTGTACATGAACATATCCTGTAGCGGAAACAGCTGATTGCTCCCTCCTCCTCCTCCAAACGCGTTATCCACAGTGGCATCTATGTAATTAAACCCATAGTCAAGGCTACTTTTGTCGCCCGACCAATCCTTCCACTTGGGCTCGCTCTGAACCTCGCTCGTGAACTCCGGCGACACCACCTGCTCCGAGCAACTCGACTCAGTCGTGTGCAGCTTTGGCACCGAGTCCGACGTGTCAAAATACACGAAGTCATTCGCCATCACCAGCGGCGGAGGCATACCCATCTCCGACAGCCTCGGCTTCTCCTCCACGACCTCGTCGGAGATACCTCCGTAACCAACCGGAGTTGGCGGTGGTTGTGGTCCTCGCTTCTCGATAGCTCCCTTTTTGTTGTAAATCCGACAAAGAACCCAATCATCCAGCTGTAATAATTAACATCCGGTCCGATTAATTAAAAAATAATAAATAAATAAAAGAAAAAATGGAAAAATTTAGATGGAATTCAATACCCTGAGACTGTTCTTCTTCTTGCGAGCAGCGGATCGGTCAACATCGGCAAGACGGTACTCATGCATGATCCAATTGGTTTTCTCACCCCTGGGAGCTTTACCGGCGTAGAAAACAAGAGCCTTCTTAATCCCAACCGGTTTAGGAAGTCCGATCGGTTTATCAGCTCCAGTTGCTTTCCAGTAACCCGAACCAGCTGACCGGTTTGGCCGAGATCCATTTGGATATTTTCTGTCTCTTGGAGAGAAGAAATACCATTCCTTTTCACCATACAAGGCTAAACCTGAAATCGGAAAAAAAAAAATCTCAGATTTAGATTCCAAAGAAAAGACCACCACAAGAGATTATTTAGCTGAGAATCGAAAAAAAAAAAGAAATTACAAACCGGGAAGCTCCCAAGGATCATATTTGTAGAGATCGATCTCAGCGATGATGGGGACGGCGATGGACTGAGAGGCGCATTTGCGGCAGAGATAGTGCATCACTAGCTCTTCATCTGTTGGGTGAAATCGGAATCCTGGTGGCAACTGCATTTCTGACATTTTCGGATCTGTAAAAAAAAAGGAAAAGCCTCTGAAACTTGCCGTTTTGAAACTTGGAACGAAGGAGAGAACAGTCGAATATATAAGGAGAGGGGGAAGGACACGTGTCGGATTATGGTACTTGTTGTAGGCGGAGTAGAAGAGCTTCTAGAACACACGTGGGTGGATGACGCTGCCGGGACACGTTTCGAGAGGAGAAGTCTGTTGCTGACGTGGCGATGAGTTGATGTTGTCACTGCTTACGTTTTTCGTGTAGAGAAAGGGGGTCCACTCACTTTCCCCTAAACTCCAAAATCCAACCGGTCCGATACGACCGAACCCTGATGGGGTCTATCTCTATGGATTCTTCGTTTCCGGTCGGTGGATCTGTGGTACCCACTTCTCCCGTAATTTCTTCTTTTTTTTTTTTTGTCTTTTTGCAAAAGGTTCATAGCATATCAACTCAAAACTAAAAGTGGACCGGACCGTACATGACAGATCCAAATTTTCTTATTACATAAAAAACAAAGATTTAGGGCCCCTAGTCTACTTTCAATCAATGCTGGGCTGTTCGGCCCGCGTGCGACTACCACTGCGAAACGACCAAAAGGTCATTTTCTTGTATGCAATAGTAAATTTATAGTATAATATGAATACATTTCGTCATCATAAGACATAAAGACCGGATCATTACTAGTCATTACCCAAAGAAATAGGTTTTGTCTGATAACAATACACAAGTAACATCAATCTTATTATTACCAAATGGGTTTCTTATGTCTCCAGTAATTTTCTTTCTTTATTCGCCACATCTTAAAAACTAACAGTGAGCCAAATCAGAGCTTCGACGTCACGGAGGGATTAGGAGGTCTTGCCTCTCTTAACAAGGCCTCTTGCGTTAACGATACAACCAGCTGTTTCACATATCCAAAAACAAATTAGGAATTACATCATTTTTCCTTTTTCGTCCCCTATAAACTTATAAACATTTAGCAATTCGAAATTTTGATGCTTTGAAAAAGAATATATCATGTTCATGTCCTCAGATTAATATATATATCTACTAAATGAGGCCAGAAAAAAGATAGCGAAGAGTACCTCTCCTTTTCTGTTGAACATTTCACCAGTGACAAAACCCCTGGTCACGTGTGCAGTTGGACTAACAATCTGCAATAGTCAGTCATCGTTGAAAGAGGGCCAATGTTAACATGTCTATTAAACTATTTCATCAAACATGTCTATCAGAGACTTCAATCTTTCTTGGATAGAAAAAAAAAATACCACAAAAAGCAACCAGTCATCAGCTCTAAGAGATCGGTGAAACCACATCCTGCAAACCCAAAAAAGAGGAAAAGCGAGTAAGGACTAATTACTGACTGTAACTCCCTATCAGGATATTGTCTCAATGTAATCAAATAAATAAATAACAAAGACATATAACACTCATATTTCACCAAGACAAAATAAATAACTTACGCATGGTCCAGGCTAAGTGCAGCAGATCTCAGGCCCTTTCTTCGGTGAGGGTTCAAACTGATGCTTGCAAATATCAAATCCGAAGCAAATGCCACAACACATCTATAAAACAAACGTGGCTTGTCAAATGATCAGTTTGCTATACACAATAAATCGAACTTTCAGAAAGAACAGCACTCAATAGATTTGTCAATGATATTTATCTGTTATTTTAAGAGTCTCAGCCATGATATAAATTTATCAATCAATGATCCTAAAAACACCATCAATTCACTCGTCTCCAGTGATTGTTGCTTTTTAGAAGCTGAAAGGGATGTTACCAAAATGAATAATAGGCTGGTGATTTACACAAATGTAAGTAGATGATGGAGGTACTTACCGATGCAAAGCTTGGTCATCAGAAAGCTTTCCCTTTGCTCTAAACCAATACCTCAATCTACAAGAAGACGTTTTAGAATAAAACACAACAAAGAAATAAAGAGTCTCTGATGTAAGTGATGAGTTTCATGTGTAAGTCAAATCACATGAACCAGGTTGACCATGTAGAATGAATGAAACTATAATAAATCATTCATCACGATTTAAGCTGAGTTGTACACCTTGGTGGAGACTTTGTCTGGTTTGTAGAATTACTGGGCTCACAAAACCGAATCTCTATAGGCCATGGAATAAAATTTGCAGTTGCAACTTTGTTCCGGTAACTCCTGAAAGGAAGAAACAGTTGGAGATTCAACTTGAGCTTCCTGAGCTAATTTTTTAAGACAATAGCAAACACTACCACTTACCTAGGAAGATGAGGGTCAGTTATACGACGTTCACGCAGCTCCTCTAGTGATAGAAGCTGCAGCAGATAATGGTGAATAGGAAACCCCTCAGAATTTATTGAAATATTTATTAAATTTTGGAAGAACAATTCACCGTATCAGGATCCGGTGCAGTGGGTATGGTTGACTCCTGGTGATCAAATCCCTGTTGCTCTTTCTATTGAAATCAAAGAAAGAGATAATTTAAAATCTAGTTTCACAGTTTTATTAAAATCTAGATTCTGACCCGCCCTTTGAAAGAGCGGGTATATTTTTATTTTAATTTTTGTAAAAAAATTAACCTTTATAGTTTTGTTTTTTTTTATAATTATATCTGTGTTTAATATTTTAATATAAATTTTTGTAACGATATTAAGTATGTTAGGTTGCATATCTATACACTTATGCCATATATATTTAGAAATTAATTTTTAAATTTATTTCTAAAGTTTGTAACATATTATATTTACTTAATAGTTACCTAACATAATTATTAAGAATATTCGTACCCACAAAAATGAATCGTAGTCGACCCGAAAATCAAAGTCTCATTATCTATTATATCTGGCATATACATTCAGACGGTTTTTAAAGTGTTATATCCAAAAACCAATATCAAATCTAACCTGAATCGAAAACCTGACATTTTTTTTGAAAAATGTTTGATTTTTAATATATTTTATTATATATGTATATATATATGTGTGTGTAAATGAGTTAATATGATCTTCACTAACTTTAAGTAAAATTACATTTAATAATTATTTTTAATTGAATAACCTATTTAAAATTCATAAAATATAATTTTTATGAATAATACTTCTACAATAATATCAGCTGATCATGTTCTTAATTTTATAAACCCGTTATATTTTTTTTTACATATGTTTTCAGAAATTTATTTTTATATTTGTATCTTTCTTTGTAATCATTTATAATTTTTTGATAATCATATTTGTGTTTTTATTTGTATTCATATTTTAAAATGATTAGTAAGAAGTTTTGATAATTATATTGGATTTATCATATTGCATAAATATACATTTGTGGCAAATTCATTTAATACAACAATGTTCCCTGAATGTTTTTGTTTATTAAATAAATTCTCAAAAAATAAAACTTAAGATGATTATGTTTGGTACATTGGGTAAGATGATCATTACGTTATTTTTTTTGAGCAACATGATTATTACGTTATTATCTCCCACTATTTGCATCTTTATTTAATTTTTGTTTATATTTGATTAAATAAGATATATATCAGTTACAAAAAGTAGCCACCGATAATTAGGCAATATGAGTGGTGGTTACATCCACAATCTATATTTCAGTTTAAATGCAGTTATACTAAAAAGTATGTATCATTAAAATTTTAAATTGGACCTAACCCATATCAATTGGACATGTTGAAG
>NW_026616601.1:0-14614 GCF_000801105.2 Raphanus sativus | reverse complement strand
TATCATTAAAATTTTAAATTGGACCTAACCCATATCAATTGGACATGTTGAAGAATTAATAGAATAGATTAAATGCAGTTATACTAAAAAGTATGTATCATTAAAATTTTAAATTGGACCTAACCCATATCAATTGGACATGTTGAAGAATTAATAGAATAGATGCTATACCCTCTCAGTGGCAGATAGTTAGAGAAGGGAGCGTACTCATAAACCAACTTGAAGTGATATAATAAATGGAAAACCTGAAAGGAAGCCATCAATATGAAAATGATATTCCCTTTCTGTATTGCATCTACTCTTCGGGTGGCAAAGTTGTTCCCATCACGTATACGGTGAACTTGATATATAATGGGGACTGCAAGAGTAACAAACAATGATAAGTAGATGAATTTTAACCAGAAGAAAGGTATAATGGCTGGCTGGCACTGGAATTGAAGTTTCGTACTGTCGATATCTCCAACGAGAAGAAAATAAGAATGAAAACTGTGGACAATCTTCCGGAAATCAACAGTTTTTGATGCCGCAGCAAGTGCCTGTGAAAAAATTTGGGTAAGAAGTGACTTAGAAATTGTCTGAATTGGACACAGAAGAAGCTACATATCCAATATGAATTGAAATAGATCAGCAAGGGTTGATGATAAACAAAAATGTAAATAAACTCCAATGAATACCTGTCCCATAAATTGACCACCGAAAACTTTGCCAAATTTGGGAGCATCAGGTAGAGTGATACCCCTGAAGATGTTCAGCTACAAGAAAGATTCGCATATTAGTAAAAATACCAAGATGAAGAGATGCTGACAAGAAGAATGCTTAGATTACAACTTCATTATGGGAAGCGGATAGTGAGGATGAAAAAAAGGAGAGAAGAGTTGGGGGTGACCGTACTTCTAAAGGGTCAAGTTGTAAAATGCGTTCAACTAAAGAGCATTTGTCAACTTCTTGATCGGACTGCCAGATTGAGTTGGTCTGAAGCAAACAGCAATGATCACGCGGCAACACCAAACATGTGAGCTGCAAATGCACGAGAAGAGTCTTCTGGTTAGCATATATTGAGATATGGATGCAAAAGTTAATAGAAAAGAAAGAACCTCGGAGGTAGCAATAATGTCAGCAGAATGAACATGGGCAGAAATACCTGTAGAAACACAAACAAAGAAGAAGGTAAGTATATCACTCAACCCAACCCTAAACCAAATTGAAGTAAAAGAAAAAGAAAGAAGGAATGACCATGGCCGAAGTAATCATATTGTTTCAAGAGAAACTCGGAACGATTTTCTTCATCGTCGGGACCGGAAACCTGAGCCTGCAGATGCAAAACAAGAAGAATTACAAATGAGAAATCAAGTCAGCCCTTGCTTGCTTTTGTATTGTATCTAAGAAAAGAAGGTTGAGAAGATAGGAAGGAAAGTAGAACCTCTCCAGAGAAAATGAAAAAGCAACCATCCCAAGCTTGCTCTTCACGAATCACATACTCCCCTTTCCCTGCCAAAAAATAATGATTACAACTTAGTAGCTAGCTAAAGGCAACACAGAATAAAACAAAACTTCTTCCCAAACAAAATAAATAAATAAATAAACAGAGAGAGAGATTCAGATACAGAGAGATTCAGAGACAGACAGACCGTAGCGTTTCAAGACAACAACTTGGGCGATTTTCTTAAGAGAAGAACTAGGCAGCTTCTGAAGTAAGGGAACGTTTCCAAGGAACTCCACTACTGCAAATACCATAGCCACACCAATAACAACATGTCATCCTTATCCTTCGTGTTCCCGAGAGATAAACAACCATTTTATTTCTAGATCTAACACTGTTACGGTGGTACCTGATTCCGTGTTCATGGCGGAGTCGTCAAGTCTCGAACTGATTGCCACAAAATCAAACAGATTTGTGGATTTCTACTCCGACAAGTATGGGTTTTCCTTTTTTTTAATTACTCCGGAAGGTTATTATTGAGTGCCCTCCGGTTTATGGTAGTATACGTAGAGATGTAAATTAGGCGGGTCGGGTGGGTTTGGGCGTGTCCGATTGGGTTTCATTTTTTTGCTGGACATTTTTGGTTGAAGCTCAAATAAAATCATGTCCGAATGAGACCATAACCAAGTAAAGATCATGATTTGTTGGGCTATCTATGGGACCCATACATCTATTTAATGTAAATAACATAATTTCAATTCTTTTGATTTTTGTGGGAAATTGGGTTTTCGGTTTTAGTAGGAAATTATGTTTTCTAGTTTTCGCGAGAAATTGCATTTTTTAATTTTGGCTGAAAATTGCCTTTTTTTAATTTTTGTGGGAAAACATAGTTTTGGCAGGAAATTGTGTGTTTTCCGGTTTTTATGGAAAATTGCATTTTCAGTTTTTGCGAGAAATCGCGTTTTCTGGTTTTAGCGAGAAATTACGTTTTTTGGTCTTGACGGGAAATTGCGTTTTCTGGTTTTGGCAGGAAATTGGATTTTTCGGTCTTGGCAGAAATTGCATTTCTCGACTTCGGCGGAAAATTGTATTTTTTCAGTTTTGCCGGGAAATTACGTTTCTCGGTTTTGACAGGCTACTATGTTTTTCCGATTTTGGCTGAAAATTATATATTTTGGTTTTGGCGGAAAATTATGTTTTCCAGTTTTGGTAGAAAACTGCGTTTTCCCGATTTTGACGAGAAATTACCTTTTACGATTTTGGCGAAAAATTGCGTTTTTCGGTATTAGCAGAAAATTGTTTTGCAAAGAAGAATCGAAGAAAATCGCAGAAGAAACAGAGACGACGAAAAACAGTTATTTGTGTTTTCTCCTAATTTTCTAAATCCTAGATATTTAAGTTTATTGGGTCATCCATTGTTCAAGTGGTTAAGCCCAACGTTGTCCATGATGTAATTGAGTTCACCCATTTGGACAAAATTTAATTATGGTATAATATGGATCTATCCATTTCGATTCATATCAATTTGGACATGGACCGTCCATTAATAACCCCCCATTTGATATTACTAAGTATACGTGGACTTATAAATAATTAGCCAATCTGTTTTTTTTTTCCTTTTTTTTAATGTCAACCAATCTGTTTTTTCTTTAATTACTCCTGGAAAGTTATTATCAGTATTTTGAAAACCGGATCGGACCGGCCGGTCAAACCGGTCCGACCATGACTCGCTGAAGAAGCCGAGTCCGGTTCGTTTTAAAACCCGGATTTGATAAAAACCAGTAAAACCGGCTGAAACCCGGCAAAACCGATGATCCGGTTTAATTTTAAAACCCGGTTCTTAAAAATTAACATATAATTAAGTGTTTTAATTATTCCTAGCTAAAATTTAATTTTTTATAATTATTGTTCAACTATCACTATTTAATTGATTTTTTATTTTTCCAAGAAAAAATGTGAAAAATATTTTTTTTTGACTCTCATATACTATTTTTGTTTGACCATATTCTTAAAATTTGAAATGTTAGTTGTAAAAATAAATAAATATAATTGTTTTAGCTGTAAATCATTTGTTTTTTTTTAATTTTTAATTTACATAGTAATCAGATTTATGTTTGTTATTTATTTTGAGTTAATAAAAAAAAGAATAGAGAAAGTATTATATGTAGAAGTAAAGTTTATATAGTATAAATATATAATTATATATATTTTTATATAAATAAAAAACCCGGTTCGACCGGTTGAACCGGTCTAACCAGTCAACCAGTGGCTTCACCGAGTCGGTGTCCGGTCCAGTTTTCAAAACATTGGTTATTATCGAGTGATCCTCGTAAAATCCTTTTTCTTTTTTTTCTAAAAAGGGCTGGGTAAGGCTGGAGAGACCATCTTTATACATACTAACATGTTTTTTTCATATACCATCCGAATCCAATCCAATCATTCGTCTCCATGTCACAGTTTAGACAAGTGATTTTAACAAGTATGAAATTCACTAACTTTTACAAAGTAATAACATACTGAACAAAGTGTTATGGTGTATACATGTCACAGTTTAGACAAGTGATTTTATTTTTTTTTGTTTTTACTTATTACTGTTATGGGCTGGTAAACCCCATTAACAAGGCCCATAGGTCTTTTAAATCAAGACGAAATACTGCTTATCAATCATCGAGAAAGAGCTAGTTGTGGTCCTAGTCACTGTAGAACTAGAAATCCTTACGGTCCGTCCCCACACGCTTAACCAGGGGCGGACCCATGTTGATGGGTACGGGCCCCCTATTGATTATGTAAAAATTGCGGTTGACTCCTATGTCTTATGCTCATCTATCTCAGTGGTCTTAGGGTGCTCACGTATTTTGTGTGTGAACGGGTTCAATATCCGTAACAGAATCTTTTAATATAAATTTTGTTTCGTCCCATTCTATTGTATACGGATCACATTAAAAGAAACATTATTTTGTCACCAAAACTAAAGAAATCTGTTTCTGTGCATTTATTTTCTTATGCATGGTTCTCTTTTTGTTTCTTTTCCTTTGAAACTAGTTCATACTTTTTTTTTCTGAGAAAGAAACTAATTCATACTTTCATTCATTTATTTCATACTAGAGTGTTGAAAAGAAATTCTAGAACAACTAAGTTATTTATTTTGAACAAAAAAGTAATTTATTTCATACCAGAGTGTTGAAAAAAAATTCTAGAACAACTAAGTTATTTCTTTTGAAAAAGGATTAACAAGAAAATAAAAAATAGTTTAAAAATAAAAAATCAGTATTATTTAGCTAATACACAGTATTATAGATGACTTAGTATTTGAATTATGTATATATTTATAATATTGTGCCTTCGACTAAAAAAAGTTTCTGGATCCGCCGCTGCGCTTAACTTGACAATTTGAGCGAGATGTGCAAACGTATAGCAATACTCTTACGTTAAACTATCATATAGGCAAATATGCAGTTTTTTTGGCTAAATGGCAAATATGCAGTTTCTTCTATTTTTCATGTCCTTTTAGTAGATTATATATTCTAATCACCAAAAACAAATAATTGTACACTCTTAGACTTTATAGTTTGTACCCCCCAACAAAATAAATAAATTAGCTTCCTTTGTTAGTAATCTACATTTTCAGTTTATTTAGTCAAATAGTTTTTTTTTTTTTGAAAAAAAAGTCAAATAGTTTTTTCATTCCAAGAACATTTCTTTGAAAAAATAAAACTCAAAATATTCGGCAATGATCAATAGACTACAAAATCAATATGGATCGGATTAAACTGTATGGATACCATGTTAAACTAAATGGATTTGTAATCTAAAATCAATGGATGATAAATAGATTGTGTCATCTATTTTACATATGTTTAGAATTCTTTTCTGACCATTGATGTATGATGTATGATATTAACGATGGGTAGTCAAGTCAACAAAACTAAATTTGTTGATCACCAAGATAACCCCCACACCTTTTATTTTGGTTCGAGTGTATTCTTACAGCCTAAGGTCCAAGTGATTTCCACTGTTATTCTCGGAAACTTAATTAAACAAGTGTAGAAAGTTCAACCGCTCGATTTATTTTAATAAAATAAGCTGACCCCAGCACTTGACCTGAGAAATTCACACGTAAATGGTCCGAAAGCTCCTTGCAATTTAGTGAAATATACCCCCCCCCCCCCCCCCCCTCTCTATATATATATTCGCATTCATAATACTTTCATCGTTGTATACCTTTCATGCATAATACACATTGAAAAAAAACAAGTATATCCATGGGAGAAACTTTGCCTAACGACGTCATCTATGTGGCGGTGAATCAAGATGTTCGAGAAAGTAAATCAACTTTGTTATGGGCACTGAAGACTCTTCCCGTGAAGAAGCTCTGCCTTCTTCATGTTCATATTCCATTCTCGTTGAACTCTTCTTGTAAGTCTTTTCTATTGATTCACTACGTTTGATTGTGTAATCTGTTTTGCATTGTATTGTTAGTGTTGTTCAAATGCCAATAAATTTCATGGACTACTTGTACATGATATTTTTGAACGAACTGATCGTATTCACTGTATTTAGTAATAGATGAGCCTCTGGATGATGCTGTCTCTTTCTCTCTCTGGGTATATATTATATATGCATCTGCAAATATGTTTATATGTACCTATTTTATGCACATATAAGAGAAAAAAAATATTTCCAATATTCATCTGTATAGATAGAGAACATATGTACCAAGCATCATGTGTCAGAATTAAAGAAATATATGTTACTAGCCATTGCACAAAAAAAAAATGTTACTAGCCAACTCAATCCTAGTTACGTTAATAAGTCACGGAACAATCAACATCAAAGCTTTAAACGTTAGGATAATAAATCATATGACCAAATTTAGTTTGAACCCTGGACCTAGCACCGAAACAAATCAAGGTTTTGGCGTATACAGCTAGTATTCCCCATTTATTGTAAATGTCACATTCACACATCTTACCAAGTTTGGAATTTTTAGTTAAATGTTTAAATTATAACATAAGATGTTTCAGAGCGACTGCTAATGCACTTTTATCTGTGTACTCTGTTTTTTTTTTTTTGCGGGTGTTAGAACTTGAAATTAACTCTGTTTTGAAATGGTCGTTTCGTGTGTAATTCAGCATGTGGGCTTGATGAAAGTGAGATCGATGCAATACAAGAATCAGAGCTGAAATCTTCATATGATAGCCTCCACAAGTACCGTGATCTCTGCACAAACAAAGGGGTAAGTTAAGTTATATTTGCAAAGAATCAAAAGCAGAGAGAAGAGAAGTAAGCAACACGCTAGCTATGTACAATCTGTTTTGCTGCCAATCGGTCTCTTAGATATATATATATATATAGGCTCAGAGAAACCTCATGAAAACTAAACGGGAATAATAGACATGCTTGATAGATGGAGCAAGAAAAAAAAAAGGAAACATGATGAGTTTTGAAAAGATTTGATGGAATTGTATTAATAAATAATTTTGGTGCAGGTTGATGAGGAGGATGTGGATATATCATTAATATCAGGATATGGTGTGGGTGAAGGGATTGTGGAACTCATCTATCAAAACAATATCAAGAAGCTCGTTATGGGAGCAGCAGCTGATCCTCACTATTCCAGGTATATATTTTCAGAACATCAGGTTTGAAAAAAATTGTTCAATTGAATAAAAGCAAAAAAGACTCTAATCTCTCTTTAAAATAATGCAGGGGAATGTCTATCACATCAAGGAAAGCAGAGTATGTGAGTCAGCATGCACCTCATTGCTGTAAAATGTGGTTCATCTGCAAAGGGAAACTCATCAAGACAAGGTAAGTTTGAGGATTTGCACTTGCATTTGTATGCGTGTGTATATATTCTTATTCTTACAGTTTATTGTGTGTTGGGTTAAACAGAGAAGGAAGATTCGACATTGGGAATCCATCAGATTCGTATTCCTTGTCAGAATTCGATGGTTTTGCTCAGAAACCAAGCAAGGGAAGAGGAAGGGATGATGACGAAACAGATTCACATAAAGACCAACATTCAGTAAGTACAAAGATTGATGAATATATAGCTTATCAAAAAAAAAAAAACACTAAACGGAAGGAAAATTTGTAAAGAATCCTCCACCAACACACACCACTTCACTTTTTTACTTCCGTGGTTTCATTAGCAGCCTAAATTTTGTTTCCCTAGTCAAGATTACTTATTTGAGACTCTTATCGTGTACTATATATTTTTTTTTTTTTAAAAGAAAAAACAGGAACGGGACCAAACACCAAAGGAAGTAAGGAAAGGAGAAGATGAGCCAAAAAGCAATGACAGCGAAACAGAAAGTCCTCCCGAAGATTTTCTTTGTCCCATTTCAATGGTTAGGAATATTCAAACCCATCTCTGCATCTTGAAATATATCCTAGAATCCCAGGAATGCAATGCTTTTGCTCATTAAAAATTTGATTTTTGGTGAATAATATGTAGGAGATAATGAGAGATCCCAATGTGGCTGCTGATGGTTTCACTTACGAGGAAAAGGAAATAAGAAGATGGCTAAACGGAGGGAATGATAAGTCGCCAATCACAGGAGCTAGGCTCGCTCATCGCCATCTCACCCCTAACTACACTCTTCGTTCACTCATCAAGGACTGGCTCCATCACCACCCAAACTATAAACATTGATTATCATCTATCTAGTATATTGGAGATAGATATATAATTAAAGATATGTCAGACTTTGTTGGAATCTCTCTGTAAGAAAAGAAAAATATGTGTGATAAAAAAAAAAGTTTCCATGTGTTTTAAGTACGTTTGATACATGACTCTTTATGCGATCATAAGTTTTTGTATACAAAAGAAAAAAAAAATGTTTTGCTACACTCGTTCGTTCGTTGGTTGACTTGTCTGCATGTTCTAGCACCAAATTGGCGGGAAAGAGCCAGTCAAGTACTTTAACGCAAGCCCATGGGCTATTATAAATGTGACCAAGTAGGTCGTTAGTAAGCCCATTATAAATGAACTGGAGGTAGAGCTGACGAAGAAGATCTGACCACCGTTCGTTTCGTTCACAGCAAAAGCAACGTTACGTGTCGTAACCTGAATAATCGCTCTCTTAATTCTACAAACATTAAACGATTTTCCCCCAGATGTTGTTGACTCTCAATGTCGCAATGTAGCGGAGATTGATCGGAGGTAAAACAAGTCCGAACCGATATTTCTCACCAGCAACCTAAAGACCAATATATCCCCAGGCGCCTTCGATTTCTGATTCCTGAAACTGATTTTTTTAAAGGTTGTGTGAGTTGACATTTCAATTTTTTTCTTTTTTAAAATAGTAGCAAATTCCAGTTTAATTCTATGTTTAATTAGTCCTTCTGTATGAAACGTGTCTTTTACGATAAGAGAAATGTTCTAAGAAATCTACTGATTGATAGAGATAGAGATATATAGCCGCTGCATTTTAAAATTATTGTGAGCAGTAGGCTGATGTTATCCACTTCTAAGATCAAATATCTTTTGTTGTCTGTCACCTTCTTTTTCTCAGAAAAAATACATTTAATAAAGTAATACAATTTTTGAGTAAGAAAATGGTCGGAAACATCTTCGCAATTAGTTAGTTATCAAGGGAAGGGACCAAAATATATAATCATATGTGTCTGTCTGCCTTTTGTGTCTTATCGTCTTTGTCTTGGGAAAGAAAGAAATTGTCTCTATAGAGAAGAATAGAAAAAATACTATTAAAGATGGCAGAGGAGGGTTTGATTGACGATGATCCTGTTTATGTTGCAGTAAACAAAGATGTTGGTGAAAGCAGATCGACTCTCACATGGGCACTGAGGCATCTCCAATTCAAAAAGCTCTACCTTCTTCATCTCCATCAACCCATTTCCATGAACCCTACCTGTAATTACTCTTTCTTTTTCTTTTCTTTTCTTTTCTTTTTGATCGGGGGATATATAATATATTAGTAATTTTTTCTCTGTTTTCCTAGTTGTTTACACTTCGCAAGCATCAAATCACACGAACATATAGGTTCGATAGAAATTGATGTTTTTTTTTCTGCCTCGTCCGCTCTCTAATTTTAATGGTGATGAAGTTATGTCTATCATCTTGAGATTCTTGATCTAAGGATGTAAACAGTTTGTGTCTGTGTTAGTGTTTACTTGTGGGTGATGCCGTTATCTTTTATCAAATCTGATCTTAGCCGAACACCAAGCTTTACTTTCGTGAATCAATCTTATTTCGACTGTCTTAAGGTTCCTTTTTTTTTCTGTGAATTCCTTCCAGCAACAGGGATAGAACAAAGCGAGATCGATGCAATCCAGGTGTCGGAATTGACTAGTACATATGATAGCCTTCTCAAGTACCGTGATATCTGCCTAGATCAAGGAGTTAGTCCTCTTCCCTACTCAATTATTAGTCTCACAAAAATCTGAAAAACAACAATTATGATCGATCATTGAATTGCTTATGTTGCAGGTTAACGAGCAAGACGTGGAAATATTCTGTGATGTGGCAAATAACGTCGAGGAGGGGATTGTGAACCTTATCTATGAAAACAATATCAAGAAGCTTATTATTGGAGCAGCTGCTGATTCCCGCTACTCCCAGTAAGGATTATATTTAGACTCCTCCCAGATTGTCAATATAATCTGCGTAATTGATTAATGACTTATTTTTGTTTTCATGCATGCAGGGGCATGGTTAATATCACATCTAGAAAAGCCAAGTATGTGACTCGCCACGCGCCTCATTCCTGTAAAATATGGCTTGTTTGTAATGGGAACCTCATCCAAACGAGGTAAGTTAAGTTGGAGGAGGATTTTACTATACTTCTGCGTGTTTTTGAGTTCATTGTAAAGTTTAACTGGCTATATTTTTCTTGTATGTTCAATAGGGAGGGACGGTTTGATCTTGGGGGTTCATCGCACTCCTCCTCTCAATCCTTAGCCAGCCTTCATGACCTTGATTCTGCTCTGATACCGTACGAGGAAGAAGTAAGAGCCGAAACTGACAGCGAGTCACATGCCCTGTCTTCACCTGAAGACCAATCAGTACGTAAAATCCAGTTTACTCAGCCACCTATAACTTTTCCATTCAAGTGGACGAGTGTTCTCTTAAGTGGAAGAACCTTGTTATTATTCGCTTAAAAGTCTTATAACCTATGGAGAAGGAATTATAAAATGTGATAGATTGTAAATTCAAGGATCCAACACCTCTTCTTGTTAGTCGAATTTGTCTCGTTTTCTGCAACTGGTACTGTAACATAACACATATGCATGTCTTTAAACCCGATTCTAGTGTCAAGCTTTCCATATGAGACTCCTGTGGTGGTGTTTTTATATCTTCCAATGTAGAAGAATCTCATTTGTTCAGTTGATATGGTTCTTCAACAGGCTAGAGGGTCTGCGGCGTTGTACTACGAGGAGCAGAGACGGAGACTTGAAATCGAGGAACTAAAGAGAGAACTGGAGCAACATGATAAGATGAATCGTGAAAGAGAAGAAGCACTCTCAAGTTCTTTTGGTGTCACTCAGATGCTGTACAGTGAAGAGGTACGTCGCAGGAGAGAAGCGGAGGAGGAGCTAAACAGAGCGAGAGCAGAAATCAGAGACATGAAGAGGGTCCAAAAGGAACTCGAAGAACAGCTTTATATTGATTGCCCCCGTCGGTTAGAGTTGGTCGAGAAAGAGCGAGACGAAGCTATCCAAAAAACTGAAGAGCTTTTGAGAAATCTATACCTGGAGAAGGGTGAGTCATCATCACATTCACCTTCATCCTCGTCGCAGTGGTCTGTTTCCAACGAGCCTCCCCCATATTTCATCTGTCCCATTTCAAAGGTCAGAACTCGAACATCCATCTAAAAAGCTGATGTTTTTTGTTGGGATCTTGACTTGGCTTCTGCTCAATATCTCAACTATAGTGTACTAAGCTGACACATAGGCTAGACTATACATGTCCAAAAGTAACTTTTCATTTTGATATTTGTTTTGCTCTTATTTAATGCATTGCTTTGATTGCTTGTGAATGTAGGAGATTATGCAGAATCCCCATGTTGCAGCAGATGGTTACACTTACGAAGCAGATAAGTTCAAAATCTGGCTCAGTCATGGAGGTGAAAAATCGCCGATGACAAACCTGAGGCTTGAGAATAACAAGCTCACGCCAAATCGTGTTCTTCGTTCAGCTATTAAGGAGTGGTTGCAACAGCACCCTCTTTGATTTGCCTTAAAGATAGATATTATGTTTGATTGTGTTGTGTGATTCAGTAAAGATATATGGTGAATGAAACGTGAAAAATTCTAATGAAAAAAGTTCTCTCTTTTGACTGGGAAAAATCTTGGAAAGCCGTTTATTGTTTCAGTAGTTGTTATGCATTGACTTTTCTGTGTCCACCTTAAGAAAACTGAAACGGTCAACAAAAAGAATGTTGAGGGTCACCACTAACCATCGTTTTGGTCTCTCTCTGTCAGATGCTTCTTTGTTTTTCTGTTTTTTTTCTTTTCACTTTACAGGGGAAAAGAAGACAGGACACAAAGACAAAGGCAAAGGAAACCAATGGCGGAACTCATGGCCATGGGAAATGATGTTGTTCATGTTGCTGTGAAGAATGATGTCAAAGAGAGCAGATCGACTCTGGTTTGGGCTTTGAGGAACCTTGGTGCCAAGAAAGTCTGCATCCTCCATGTTTATCAGCCCAAAACTGCTTCTCCTGCTGGTAATCTTCATTCCCGTTTGATTAATATGGTCCTCATGTAGCAATTTTCGATGATTCATATGTAGTGTCGTATTTCTTGTTGTTATTTTCAGCACGCAAGCTTGAAGAACTGGAGGCTATCATGTACGAGACATTACATGATTATTTTGACATCTGTCAACAAGAAGGGGTATTGTTCTGTTCTGTTGCCTTGTTCATATATATTATTAAAAAGTCTTTTTCTCTTCTTGTTCCTGATTCTTGTTGTCCGATCGCAGGTGAATGAGGACGACATTTACATATCCTGTATAGAGATGAACGATGTGAAGCAGGGGATATTAGAACTCATCCATGAAAGCAAAATCAGGAAGCTCGTTATGGGAGCTGCATCAGATCGTCATTATTCAGAGTACGTATTGTAGATCTATTATATTTTTGAAATCTCTAAGTTTACTCGTGTTGACTTTAACAGAAAAAATTTACAGGAAGATGTTCGATCTCAAGTCCAGAAAGGCCAAGTACGTGTACCAACACGCGCCTAGCTCCTGCGAAGTTAGGTTTATGTGCAATGGACATCTCATCTACACAAAGTGAGTTTTGAAAACTCTCTTTGCTTATTTTCTGTCCTTGAAGAAATCACCTTATTGTTTATGTATATTAAAATACTCAGGGAAGCCAATCTTGAAGACCGTGTGGATAAAACAGAAGCCGATGCTGGACAATGGAAACCGAAGCTCTATTCCTCTGCTTCACCGAAATGCTCGGCAGAATTGGTCTCTGCAATTGTTGCTTACATTGACACAAGGAGAGACAGGGACATGTTAGAGCCGACTTCTTCGGAGGATCAATCTGTACGGTCTAAACATCGTTTGTTGTATTGTATATTAAGCCAATTTACATCTGGTGCTGTCTTCTGTGTCTGTTACTAAGTGACTGAAAGCTTTATCTGTCCTTTTTTTTTGCAGGAAAGCAACGGGAATGATAAACTGTATAGACAACTTAAGCAAGCACTTAGTGAAGTTGAGGAATCGAAAAGAGAAGCGTACGAAGAATGTGTCAGGCGGTTTAAGGCTGAAAATACAGCCGTTGAGGCCATCCGCAAAGTAAAATACCTGCACAAATCCAAGACATTAAGAATGTTTATTATATATATATTTTTGCTTAGAATTGTTTCTTTTTACTTGAAAGGCAAGAGAGTATGAAGCAATGTACAATGAGGAAGCGAGGCTGAGGAAAGAAGGTAAAGAAGAATGGGCAAAACAAAGGAAAATGGTGGAGAAGACTAAACAAGAGAGGGACGACGCGCTTATCATCATTCTTAACGGAAGAAAGCTATACAGTGAGGAAGTGAGGCGTAGAGTTGAAGCTGAAGAGATGTTGGGGAAGGAGAAAGAAGAACACGAGAGAACGAAAAAGGAGCTGGAAGAAGTGCGGGTCATTGTTCAGGACGGTACTGTTAGAAACAGAAATTTTACAGAACGGAATATGTTCTTTTTTTAAGACTGAGAGCTCTTGAATAATCTCTATTGATATTGCAAAAACAGGGATGCAGCTGTACAACGAGCAACTGAGACAGAGGAAAGAGATGGAGGAAACAGTGAAGAGACAAGAGGAAGAGCTTGAGAAGACAAAGAAGGAGAAGGAAGAAGCCTGCTTAATAAGCAAGAACTTGATGCAACTATATGAAGACGAGGTAATGTATCTTTAATGAAGAGGAGTCAGTGATCAGTTGAGGAATTAAAAAAAAAGTAACAATCATCATATGTGAAAACAAAACAGGTGAGGCAGAGAAAGAAACAGAGGAATTAGTGAAGAGAAGAAGAGAGGAGGTAGAGAAAGTGAGGGAGAAAGAAGAAGCTTGCTCTGTGGGACAAAACTTCATGAGGTTATACGAAGAAGAAGCAAGACGTAGAAAAGGAACTGAGGAAGAACTCAGCAAGGTCGCTGCTGAGAAAGACGCAGCTAACTCTGTCTGTTCGGATATTCTGTTGCTGCTTCAGAGCTACACTCGCCGCCATGGAATACCTTCTGGATTCTCCGATGAGGATTCCGTTACCCGTCAGCCTCCGTCGTATTTCATCTGCCCAATATCGCAGGTACGTTGAACAGAACCGAAACTAAGATGTCTACTTCTAATGTAGATGCACATTGTTATCATCTAAGGGTGTTCCTCTCGAAGAGGTTTAGAACGGAACCAGGTGTAGAAATTTCTGTTTGGTTTGACAAATTTGGGTTTTGTTCTACCCGTTTGGCCACCAACTAGTTTAAATGATCAGAAGTCAAACGAGGGATTGTTGGTGTTTTTACAGGAAGTAATGAGAGAGCCCGTGTTGCAGCCGATGGATTCACCTACGAGGCTGAAGCCTTAAAAGAATGCTCGACAATGGTCACGAGACGTCACCAATGACGAACCTTAAGCTCACCCACAATAACCTTGTCCTAACCACGCCTCTTCTTCCGCCATTCAAGAGTGTTCAACGGAACTCTTAAAATGAATCTTGGTTAGTGCTGTCAATGTATT
>NW_026616600.1:23189-23420 GCF_000801105.2 Raphanus sativus | reverse complement strand
TCGGATAACAGGTTCTCGAAACAAAGACTTCAATCCGCGGAACAAGCTCGCTCAATTCGAAGCTCGCTCAATACCGAGAGCTCGCTCAATACAAGCTCACTAGCTACAAGCTCACTCGCTACAAGCTCACTCGCTACAAGCTCACTCGCTACAAGCTCACTCGCTACAAGCTCACTCGCTATAGGGAGTGAGCAACAGTAAACCTGTGTCGCTTTGGGGAGTGAACTAGGG
>NW_026616600.1:0-23089 GCF_000801105.2 Raphanus sativus | reverse complement strand
AAAAAGCTTGGTCGCTATAGGGAGTGAGCTACAGGAAAAGCTCGGTCGCTATAGGGAGTGAGCTACAGAAAAGCTGGGTCGCTATAGGGAGTGAGCTACAGGAAAAGCTCGGTCGCTATAGCGACCGAGATCAGACACAAGCCCGGTCGCTATTCAGAAACAAGCTGGGTCGCTATAGCGACCGAGCTAACCAGACCCGTCTCGGCGAGGGCCTCGATGTTATCAATGGTCCAAACATCCGCAAACAAGCATACTAAGAGAATCGTAGCTTCGCAATAGTTTCAAACACTCGTACAACGAACCTCAGTCCACGGCACAAACCCGATCGCGATGGCGATCTGGTCACGAACAAGAGCTCGGTTGCTATAGCGTTCGGATCACGAGATCACGCTCGGTCGCTATAGCGACCGAGCTTCGATTACAGTTCGGTCGCTACAGCGACCGAGCTTCGGACACGGCTCGGTCTCTATAGCAACCGAGCTCCGAACAGAGCTCGGTCGCTATAGCGGCCGAGCCACGAGCAAGGCTCGGTCGCTATAGCGTCCGAGCCATGAGCTCCGTATAGAGTTCAGTCGCTATAGCGACTGAGCTGCGGGTAGATCTCGGTCGCTATAGCGACCGAGATAGGGACAAAGTTCGGTCGCTATAGCAATCGAGCGTGCGTATATCGATCATTTTCCGAAACGTCCGAAGTCTTCTGAAACGACGATACGACTTAAAACTATGCATTCTCGACTCTCCTTATAGCTGTTCTCCGCGATTAACTATTTCCTGATCTCTCGATCAAACGGAATCGTCCTAGGATCTGCGACTCAATTAGGTTTAGCCATAGATGCATCACTTTTCCAGAGCAAACTTAGCACTTAGAGCATTTTAGGCAACTTTTCATTTTCGTTTTTCGAGCTGCGACTCAATTAGGTTTAGCCACCTTCGGGTATTAGTACTAGGATCTTGCCGACAGCTCTCGTAGCCGAAGCACGTTATCCTGTTGTTGTTACGCTAATACGCAGATTCGGAATAAAATCCTTCTTGCTCTCTTTTTACGATTTTTATTTTTATTTTCCGTTATTGTCGTGTTCTGTATGCTTGACGTGTGGTTTCTCCGAAATCCAGGACTTCTGGGAAATTAGGGTTTTCCTACTTTCCTAAAATATACGAAATATTGACGGTGCGAATTTTGGTTCCCACAGTTTGGCGCTAGAAGGAGGGGGTCACGGATTATTCTTACTCATAGCCACTAAACGCTTGATCAAAAAGACGTACAGATATATAAAAGACAAACTCGCAGCAATGACTTCCCCAATGGCCAACGCTTAGGCAAACGCCGTAGTGTTCAACAAAATCGAAAACTTAGTCGTAACCTTCCGTCACAGGAAGAGCACTAAAACGAGCTCGTGGTTTTTCCTCCAAACACAAAGGGCAACGATAAAATCTTTCCAACCCTGTGAAATTCTTCTTATTACCGAGTTGGAAAAATCTCGGCGCATAAGGGTTCGACCAAGATGATTTCTCCGAAAACATTTCGGAAAAGTAAAACTCACTCCCCCAATCACGGCAGAAAAACCCTAGGTTACTCGCAGAAAATTAAACTAAGAGACAAGCTTGGTCGCTATAGCGACCGAGCACTGAGACAAGTTCAGTCGCTATAGCGAGCCAATCTTGGTCGCTATAGCGACCCAGCCCCAAGATGAATCCTCCTCTGCGTTCCTCTTTGAATCCTCTTCGAAACGCCTTTAATTTCATCTCAATCGGAGTTTCCGTTGACATTTTACGACGAAAACAAGTTGGACTCGTCTTGGCTCCCTTCCACTCGCTATAGCGACCGAGACACATCCTCACTCGCTATAGCAACCTGTCAGGCCTCAAAGGAGTCGTCCTTTGTGTTCTCCTTTGATTCCTCTTCGAAATGCTTTTCGTTTCGTCTCAATCGGAGTTTCCGTTGAGATTTTATGACGAAAACAAGTTGGACTCGTCTTGGCTCCCTTCCACTCGCTATAGCGACCAAGACACATCCTCACTCGCTATAGCGACCTGTCAGGCCTCAAAGGATTCCTCCTTTGTGTTCTCCTTTGATTACTCTTCGAAACGCTTTTCGTTTTGTCTCAATCGGAGTTTCTGTTGAGATTTTACGACGAAAACAAGTGGGACTCGTCTCGGCTTGCTGTCACTCGATGACGCCGGACGGCCAGACCGATGTCACGGTCCTAGGCGCCGGGCTGCGGGTCGATCAGCGAGTGCGGCCGATTCCTTGTGTAACCACTAGTCCAATCACGTACTTTGCATCCTCGCTCGAAGCCACCCCCATTTCTTTTCGATCAGAACGATCGGGAAAGTTACGGAAAAACTCGGAAGGTCCGGCTAACGAATGGATTGCAATTCATCGTATAAAATGATTATGGTTACTCTAAAACACTAATCATCTTAACTATACAAGGAATTGGGATTCCTTTTGAAGACCGATACCATTACCGTACTTCTTCCGAACAACTCTTCCGAGCAACTCCCGTTGCGAATGTGGTTTGTCTCCACTCTGTGGAGTGATTTCTATAAAATCACTCCAAACTTAAAACGGTTAACGAAGACTAAACAAAGCCAAAACGAGAGATCGTATCCCTCACTGCTAAGACGTTTTCTGACACCTAAGATTTCGCTCGTTGCGGACTCTTTTGTCTACTAATCTTACTTTCGAAAAACTACTCAAAACTCCTTCGGATGAATTCCACGGAAAAGAGAAAATTTATGATTAAGATTAGTCACCAAAATTACACCTCACCGCAGCTAGGGATTCCGATATTAAAATTCGATAACTTTTACGAAACATCTTTCGTAAAACAAAACTCGAGAAATATTTCACGGGAAAGATTTTGTACAATTAAACTCGACAACAATTTTACGAAACGACTTCCGTAAAATTAACTCGGCAGCAGTTGTGAAATAACTCTCGAAAAATAAAAACTCGACAGCGCTTTAGGAAACAGCTTTCGTAAGATCAAGCTCGGCCATATTTTACGGAACATCATTCATAAAGCCAAACAATATCGTATCTGGAACATAATCAGTTCGCTCGCAGCCTGACGAACTGAGAGCCTCACTCGAGTGACGCCTTGTCCATTGACCCGTCATTCCAAAACGCCCCTCTTTGTCTGCTTCTCCTCCCTTTGGTTCAACGATTTTCTAAAATACCTTCGATGCATAAAACACAATGTGATTTTACGAGATTCTGCCACGTTGAGTCGAAAACATCTATTCATAACGTTGATAGACTTTCAACAATATACAAAGCACACCTGGTCAATTTGGTAAAACCAGAGATACGAAGAAACGAGGACGAACTTGGACATTGATATCCCTTCCTCATTTCGATATTCTCGAAAACCAATTCATATGAAATTTGGTAACTTACTTTTCGAAGTCCTTTGACGTTGAATCGAAAGAGGCCATTCCTAAACTCATAATAAACTTTCGATAAAGTCAGAAGAAAAGAGGAGAAGAAGAAGGAAGAAAGGGCAATCTCGAATCATCAATGGGACTAAGGTACGTCCGACTAAAAATTCCGTCAAGTTTTTAATTTTTTTTGGTACGAAAGGACCGAAACGTCTTGAAAACTGCCGTAGAATTAAGCGAACTTAGAACCTCGGTGGATAGTCTAGCAAGCTAAGTCTTAGGCAAATTTTCCAGTCTTGTTCCATTGTTCCTTGACTTTCCAGGCAGAACTTGCAAACCGATCTAGTCTCTCGAAAAACCAAGAAACGATCGCCACGCATTCTAAGGCACATTCGTCCTGCTTCATAAAGAAAAAAAACTTCGAAAGAACGGTTAACCCATTTTATTTCGTAAAATAAAATAACGGATCCAATGGATATCAGTCGTAGATAATTTTTGCTCCATAAGGTTGTCGATTCTTGCTTTTACTACCCTCGGCTACATCCAAGCAGGAAATGACCCTACAACCGAATCCGCACATATTCTACGACGATCCTTTACCAACAACTTCCCTGGCTATACAGCTGCACCTAGCCTCCATGCCAATCCAAAACTATTGAGTGATCACCGCTCCAACCGCTTAAACGGTTAACGGCTAATCGACAATCCACGAGTTGTCGTGAAACTCCAAGTGACTATTATGCAAGCAGTTTCTCGTATAACCCAGAATCAGAAATCATACGATGATTCTTCGTAACGAAACTCAGTCGTAACAACCATATGGTTAACGGAAGATGTAAACTTATCATCAATAGATTAAGTTCTATACGCCCCATAAAACGACGCATAAAAAGAAACACTCGTAACAAAGCTCCTAGACGGCATCATATCGTTGTTGCTGATCACAACAAATAAACTCTAACGTCCTAAACAGACAAGCCACCTAAGGGTAGGCTCTCTTACATCCGACCAGGATACCATAGCGCGCTATACAAGAAAACCGAAATTTCGTTTGAGTGCTTCGTAAAGGAAGTAGTTCCGACTCGTACCCAGACAAATCATAATAAGCCGATAACACTTCGCGGATTTTAAAATGGTACGAGTCAGATTGATATACCATGAATTTCACCCGTTTTAGCCATGGTATATAAGAGTTTTCAATCATATTTACTTCATTTTCAAAGTATTTTAGAGTATTTTCAGGCACATGTACTTAACTGAAGAAAGCAATACTTTTAAGGCATTTTGGGAGTATTTTCACGAATGAAGAATCGACCGATAGGAATCATGCGAGGTCGGGCGATTAGAGTCACTTACAATCGATCGACATTGATGGAAGAGTGTTGATCGATATTTAACCATTCGATGGACTACGACTTAGAAGATTTTCGTATATCACAAAGTGTGCTATTTACACATTTAGTCCATGGCCGCCTGTTAGGCTTTATATACTAGGGTTTTGTATCATTTTAGAGGCAGACTTGCCTAGAGACCTATTGGAGAAGAGAAGCAATTTGGCTACCTTAGGAGAAGAGTTAGAGTTGGAGAGATAGATCTGAGACTGCAAAACAGAGAAGATCTTGAACTCCCTTTTTATCTTACTCATTACTCTTTGTGTTCCTTATTTCTTATTAAGTTTTATTCAAACCATCATGATCTTGTCTCTCATGAATATGTCTGAGTAAACCTAATTGTTAGATTTAG
This sequence comes from Raphanus sativus, assembly GCF_000801105.2. Classification (NCBI taxonomy): domain Eukaryota; kingdom Viridiplantae; phylum Streptophyta; class Magnoliopsida; order Brassicales; family Brassicaceae; genus Raphanus; species Raphanus sativus. Next base: position 17,962 of record NW_026616600.1, on the reverse strand, counting down.
GTTTCTCATAAGGGTGAATCATGTGATGAGATTGTGATATTTACTAGGGTTGTTAAATTAGTTCTTTCACTTAGTTGTTCTTAATACTAGATTTAGGATTGATCACCCTTAAATCTAGATCTTAGGATTGAAGAGATAACCAACTGTATACTCTCAATGCCCTGAAATAAACTATAGTGATCTAACTGACTAGACTCATGCGAAAGGTGGTCTAGATCATTAGAGAACGCGTTCAACCAAATCGATAATGCTTGCTAGAATTACCATCGATCGATACATCCATCGTTGTAGCGATGGATTGTATGAAAGGTGTATCGATCGATTAAGACGAAAGTCGTATCGATCGACTCTTTTCCGAGATCAACAAACGACAGTTGAGATCCGGGATCTAGTAAAGGAGACCCTACTGGTCGTACCAATTGATTGAGTTCAAGGACTAAAGCCCTATTGTCACTTTCAAAACCGCATAAATTCATACCTGAGAAATACCTGAATCTAGCTATCCTCCTCATTTAGAAACAACTTTCACTTCAGTTACTGAACAATTCCCTTGTTCACATTAATATTTACTGCTTTAAAACATATAAAACCTTAAGTCTATTTTTAATTCTATTTAATTAAGCCTTGAAGTAATCCTAGAGTCCTTGTGGATTCGATCCCTAAGTACTGAATCTGAACCTCTTATTTGAGAGAGTAATTCACTTTTTAGGGTACTTTGAGTGATATCAAATTTAGCGCCGTTGCCGGGGACTCTTTCTTATTACTTTTAGATTTAATTTAGGATTTAGCATAGACTTTGTTACTTTTGCTAATTTTTCTATTCTTTTGTTTTACAACAAAAAGGATGGAGAATAGAGATATCGGCCAAGCATCGATCGACATGGAACACTGTCAATCGAGCGACGCAGATACTGAAGAATCGATCGTTTCATCCGGAACGTTATCGATCGATAACACCCAGCCGGAAGCAGGTAAGTACCCTCTTACCGATGCTAATAATGAGAAAGTAGTCCAAACTGAACCAGTAGGTCAATCAAGCAACACTTCTAGCCAAACTAATGAAAAACAGGGGACTGAAATCCCTGTTAAGTCAAACTCTACCTTGAACGTAGGTAAAGAGATTAAATTGCCCTTGCAAGACTACTTGAACCCAATAAGACCTATTCCAATAGGTCCGCTATCATAATACATGACGACGTCATCTCGAAAACCAAGTTTAATGTTGACTATTATAATATGATGCGTCGAAACCCTTTTAAAGGATCTTCTCTAGAACATCCACAAGACCACATCGAGGGTCTAGAGGAATTGATTCCAGACGAGTATATTCGTTGCAGACTTTTTCCTTTTTCATTAGAAGGGGGAGCCTTAAGATGGTTAAACTGTCTACCAAGAGGATCCCTGACTAGCTGGAATAAGATTATAAATGCTTTCCTTAAGCAATTCTTCGACGATACTCGTTATTGGAAAGTAAGGAGGCGAATCTGTACTTTCCGTCAAGATCCTCAGGATTCATTCAAAAATGCATGGGAAAGATTCAAGAGTTACGAACTCGAATGCCCCCACCATGGTTATCCAGAACCGCAATTTCTTAAGATCTTTTACAAAGGTGTTCTTCTGAGCTATAAGATAATGCTTGATACAGCAAGCGAAGGGAATTTCGTTACTAGAAATCCTATGGAAGCAAGGCGTCTAATCGAAAACATGGCAAGAGGAAGATCCTATGAAGAAATGGATGAAGAAAAGGAGAAAGAAAAAACTATAGTCTCAATAGAAAATACTGAGTTAGCTGAAATACAAAATTCCATAAATTCGCTTCATTCTCTTCTGACAGATCAAAATCCACCTAATCTGTACCAGTACTTCCATAAAACTCCTCCTATATCAGATGATGAGCTCGACTTTATAGAAGGATTAGATGATACTGATCCTCATTCTGTGTTTAACGTCGACAGCTTTACACGAGACTATGAAATCTGTATACAGTCTCGTACTGGAAGAGAAAAGTACAATCTAAAGCAGGCTCTTACAGGAAACCGTAAAATGAAATCTGAATTCAACGGGAAAGTAAATAGTGTTTACGGAGAGCTAAATCAGAAGATGGATTCTCTAATTGAACACCTACGGGGAATGGAAGACAAAATTGCTAACCTTGCAACAACTCTAAAAAGAGAGACAGGTCGTCTTCCTGGAAGGACCGATGCTAATCCTGGAGCAAAACGCCAGGCATATGCCGTGAAGTTACGAAGCGCAAAATGCCTAGACATAGGGTTTCTATTCAGGAATGGAGATTATAATCTCTATAAATGCTTTAATAAGTTGCTTGCATGATACTATAGATTTCAGCCGCTTAACATATGTGAATGAATCACTGGTTAAAATATGTAGATCTCTGGTCACACCTTTCGCATGATGACACAGAAAAAGATTCGGTCGATATCCTTTTGAGATATCGAGCGATACACCTTTCGCGGCGCCGATCGATTTACCAGTAGGGTATCGATCGGCGGCTTCTAGATCTGCCTAGGCGCGAACCGAATATGACCGCGAGGTCTCAAGGAGGAACTGTCGTTCTTCTCAACGGGAAACAGGCATCGCTCAAATGGATAATTCAAGATAATCTAAGATCCTAGTGATCTATGTTCTAGTTAGCTACTCTAAAACAAGCATAGGGTACAATCCATTTGATGAGTATCACAACTTAGCAATTATAGCTTGGGGCTAATCCCACAAACCTATTTTAACCCTAGATCTAACAAGTAGACTACTCAGACATAGCTAAGCAATTCATAACAATAGATAGATGAAAGAATTGCATAGATAGAATAAAGTAGAAATACAAAAGGAGATGAGAAATCTCTCCAATCTCTCTCAAACAAATAAAACTCTAGTCTCTCTCTCACACTCTCTTCTTTGGTTGTAAAAAGCTTCAAGCTTCAAAGGGTTTCAAAACTTGCCGTCAAAAGCACTTAGCAGGAGTATTTAAGCATTTCCATTAGGTTAAAAACTCCTCAGGGGCAATCTCGTAATTTGGTGAAGTCTTGGTGAAGTAGTCGGCTAAACCATTTCGTCCTCGATATCGATCGACAACACTAAATGTGTATCGATCGATTATTATCTTCTAGTACGCGGATCTTCTCAGCTATATCGATCGACAACTCATGATGAGTATCGATCGATTGTAATCGCAATGTTGACTTCCGACTTAGTCTTGAATGGTCAACTCGGGTGTATCATCTCTTGTACTCCAAAATGCTCCAAAAACATCACTTTCTCACAAAATGCTCCTGAACCTGAAAACATACCTAACAGGCTAGAAAACAGATTAAATATATAATAAAATACTAGTATACCATGGTTAAAAACGGGTAAAATCCATGATATGTCAACTCCCCCAGACTTACTCCTTTGCTTGTCCTCAAGCAAAAACAGTAGTCTTTGGAAAAAGGTTTGGAAATAGCAGGAACTCAAGGATTCAACATATTGAAGTCATCACTCTATGGGTTTGCAATTCATGTCTAAACATCCTAATCACAGAAGTTCATTATGCCTTATCCTAGCTTAGCAACTAAACTCATCTAGTCAACAACATAGCAATTCTCATCTGACATTCCCCTCTACTAACCTCATTTCTTCACATAAAATAAAGTGCAGGCTTTACCTTGGGAGTATCGATCAAAGAACACATGGATTCAACTCAAACAAGTATCTGAACACACAGGTAGTCTTTGTGGGAACCGAAATTCGCACTGTCGATTTTTATTAAGTAAATCGGAGGAAAGCTAAGTAAACCTAACTTTCCCTGAAGGTCCGGATTCTCTGCGACAACCAACGACAAGTGATCAAATAAATGCTGAAAGGTTTTATTAAGATTTGAGACTGGACCTTAAGGAAGGCTGCCTACGTACCCCTTTCGAGGATCAAGTCGGACGTAGTTCAGTTGGAAGGGTTTGAACAAGAGATCGAACTGCCTGGCGGAGTTCGTCTAGTAAGAGCGTTAGTCATAGAAACGGGCATGTCGAGAATAATGCCTAGGGTTTCTATGTGCGGAACTCTAAGTAAAAGGATTATTAGATCCTTCCGAGAGAGACATGAGTCTGCGGACAAGATGAAAATAGAACGAGAGGCGGCCGAACGTTCTAGGTCCTGCCTTGCTAGTCTACCGCCTCGGATTTGCTTTCCCTCTAGGATTTTTGCTCTTCTGCCCCCTTTGATTCTCTCCTCAAACTGCTTTACATACTCCTCCTTATGACGGTCTATTCTCCTTTTGGGCCGCGAAGCGGGCTTTTTCCATTTTCGTCGGCCTTCATGTTTATCGGGAAACTTGACATTTATCTTCGGGAAACTTGACATTTATCCTTCGGGAAATTTAGCATTTATCTTGTTATGTAAAGATAAACGTAAATCGTCGTATCTATCTCAGATAATCGTAAGCGGACTGCCCGATCGCGTTTGGTCCCTTTCGGGCCATCTCTAGGACTTCCGTTGTTTTCTACGATTTCTTCGGAAGATCTTCAATCCTTCGTAGAGTTGAGATGAGTGGTGTCTTAAGATAACCATCACTGTTTCGCACGAAGAATTTAAGATCTTCCTTCCCGTTGATATCTTACGAGTTTCCGAAGTGTTTCCGACGATCTTTGTTTGGAGTAAGAACGGGAGTTTTGTACGCGGAATCTCAACAATTCGTTCCGCGAAAACTTGGGAAAGACGCAAAGTACAGACTTCTGACGGCCGGGGCCTAGAACTTATGCACGGAAGCTTGTCGCCCGATGACCCGAGCCAGCACGGGGCTAGCCGCCCGGCGGCCATGGCCAGCACGGGCGCTAGCCGCCGGCGGCCACGGCCAGCACAGGGGCTAGCCGCCCGGCGGCCACGGCCAGCACGGGCGCTAGCCGCCGCCGGCCACGGCCAGCACGGGGGCTAGCCGCCCGGCGGCCAGGACCAGCACGGGGGCAAGCCGCCCGGCACCTGCATCTCGACGAGGGCTTCGATTTGATATCTTGCTCGTTTTCTGGGTCCTCACGGTTTGAGAGAACGGGCTCTTTGAAGTTTCCCGGCGGCCAGGACCAGCACGGGGGCTAGCCGCCCGGCAGCCAGAGCCAGCAATGGGGCTAGCCGCCCGGGACCTGCGTCTCGGCGAGGGCTTCGATTTGACATCTTGCTCATTTTCTGGGTCCTCACGGTTTGAGAGAACGGGCTCTTTGAAGTTTTAAGGCGGATTCCTTGTCGTTCGGCCTGTCCAAACTTAGATTACTTCTCGTTTCTTCCGTATACTTTCGTATGGTCGTGTCATATCAGCTACGGACCTAATGTCTCTCGGTTCTTCTTGATTGTATCATCGAAGTTTTACGACTAAATCTGAGTTGGTTTTCTCGTAAAGTTTATCGTGTAAAACAAGAACGATCGACTTTAACATAGGTTTTTTAAGCTATACGACTTGTTTTGCTTTCGACGCTTGTTTTATGGAATGTCCGCGCACGATAAATATTTTTAGCCGTTGATTTCGAGATAACCGTTTTTGACCCCAACAGTCTTCTCTGATTCCTTTCTCCCCTCTTCTCTCGTCACTGAATCTCTTATTAGTTTAAATTTCAACAGGTTTCGATGCCACATAGGTCATCTAGTCCATCTCATTGACATTTGCGTTGTAACTCATACATTTTTGACAAAGTGTAGCGAATATTGGGGTCGCATGAATCACTCCTACCCCTCGTTTCCACAATGTGTGATCATCCTTGAGATTTAGAATACTGGGGTCGCAGGAGACACTCATATCCCTCTGCTTCTCAAGAAATCATTTCAATCTTTTATAACATAAACTTAGATCTCGAAATGCCGAAGAGAGCGAAGGAAGGAAACCAGAAACACACAGACTTTTTACCTTCCAGACTTGTAAGAGGATTCCGATCCAGTGATATCCAAGCCCCAAGACAAGCAAATAAGTCAGTATTAGTGTTGGAGGTCAGTTTTGGTTCCTTCAAACAATCTTAGCTAGTGAATATAGATAGCAAGTTGATGCACTTTAGCATCTTTAGTACTATCTGCAATCAGTAATCTAGAATGGTGCTAAAGAGTGGTCAGACAATCAAATATAAATCCATATCAATGTTCCTATTTAATACTTATGCGAAAATAATTTCAAAAACCAATTTAAATAAAAACCAAAATAAAAACACATATTAGGAAACTCCCCCCCAGACTTAAATTACACTGTTCCAGTGTAACATCCGGTGGTGAGGTAAATAAAATAAAACATAATAAATATAACAAGTTAGAATGAATAAACCTGATCGACAAGATGTCGATCGATTCGTAGTGGTATACGTCGATCGTTAGTAATGGTCGTGTGGTGTCGAGCGATATGAATGGTGAATGTCGGTCGATGGAATCATCATTCTACTTGGATCTAATAAAAACTGCAAAGTAAAGTCGAAAAAAAAAAGCATAAATGAAAATTAAAAATAAAAATAAAATAAAGAAAAAGAAAACCTAATAGTGAGTTGCCTCCCACTCAGCGCTTGGTTATAGTCATTTAGCTTGACTGTGGTAGGTGAGTGACTCATGGGGTGCAGCAACTGCTTACCGGACAGCAATCATCAATCTTGTGTCTCCTACTATTGAACCATGTGGCATGAAGCTTCTTGTGGCATCATCCACTTGTAGTTGCTTCTTATCTATCTAGAGGACTTTCTTGTCGATGGTCTGGTATAAGGTCATGCCTTTCGGATTGAAGAACGAAGGTTCAATCTATCAGAGGCTCGTCAACATTGATGTTCGCCGATCAGATAGGGCAGACCATGGAGGTCTATATTGATGATATGCTGGTACAACATGAAGCTGAACCCTTCAAAGTGCTCGTTCAGGGTAAGCTCTGGGAAGTTCCTAGGGTATATAGTCACCCACAGGGGCATTGAAGCAAACCCTGACCAGGTGAAAGCGATCCAGGTGATACATTCCCCTCGCAACGTCAAGGAGGTACAAAGACTGACCGGAAGGATGGCCGCCCTGAGCAGATTCATCTCCAGGCTGTCTGACAAGTCACATGCATTATTCGAAACCTTGAAGGACCCCAAGGACTTCCAGTGGACCGATAAATGTGAGCAAGCCCTATCCGATCTCAAGGCCTATCTCACTACTTCACCTCTCCTCTCAAAACCCTTGGAAGGTGAGGTCATATTGCTCTATCTGGCGGTATCAGAGCATGCAGTCAGTGCGGTCCTAGTAAGGGAAGAAGGAAGGAAACAACATCCTATCTACTACGTGAGCAAATCATTGCTAGACACAGAAACCTGCTATAGTCACCTTGAGAAGCTGGCCCTCGCCTTAGTTAACGCGGCTCGAAAGCTGCCCCCTACTTCCAGGCTCATCAAATCGTGGTGGTCACCTCCTTCCCCATCAAAGCAGTCCTTCACAAGCCAGAAGTGTCCGGACGACTAGCAAAATGGGCTATAGAGCTGGGGGAGTACGATGTGATCTTCCGGCCTGCAACAGCCATCAAATCGCAAGTCCAAGCAGATTTCGTAGCCGAATTCTCTCATGCCATGCTTCCAGCCTGGAACAAGAGGTAAAGCTTCGTGATAGCGAAGGGGAGAAAGGCGAATGGACATTGTACGTCGATGGGTCTAGTAACGTAAGGGGCGCAGGCATGGGACTAGTCCTAATTTCTCCTACGGGGGAATCAGCCTCAAGGGCCGTACGATGCAACTTCAAAGCAACGAACAACAAAGCTGAATACAAAGCTCTAATAGCAGGGCTGACACTCGCCAAACAGATGGGAGTAGAAGACATTCAGGTCTTCAGCGACTCACAACTGATCATAAGCCAAGTCCAAGGAGACTACCAGGCAAAAGATCCGAGTATGATCAGGTACCTATCCGTGGCTAAGCGTCTGCTCGACAGGTTCCGACACTGTAAGCTCAGCCAGATCCCTAGGGAGAACAACTCCCAGGCCGACGCTCTAGCTAACCTAGGGTCCGCACTAGAAACTACAAGTCACATGAGCATCCCACTACTAGTAGTCCAATGGCCCGCAACCGAAAAGGAGACGGAGCTTGAAGAAGTATCCGTAGTAGACGAAGGAGAGACCTGGATGACTCCCATCATTAGCGATCTGAGGTACGACACCTTGCCTGAAGATCGAGACGAAAGTCAGAAGATAAGGCGTCAAGCTGCCAGGTACTGCTTTTCCGAGGGGAAACTATACCGAAGATCCTTTTCAGGAGACTCTCTTCTCGCTTGTCTATGGTGCTGAAGCGGTGATACCCACGGAGGTGCACGTAAGGACCACGGTCTCTGAATTCCTCTCCCAGAAGGAGAACAACGAGCTAATGTCCCTGAGTCTAGACCTACTCGATGAAAAGAGGGAGGCGGCCCCCTTAGAAATGCGTCCTACCAATTGAAAGTAGCCAAGAGCTACAACAAGAAGGTCAGATCCAGAACCTTCCAGGAAGGGGATTGGATCCTAAGGCGAGTCTGTGACCACACAAGGGACAAATCAGCCGGAAAACTCGCTCCTGGATGGGAGGGTCCCTATAAGGTAATAGAGGTGCAAGGGGCAGGAGCCTATAAGCTGGAAGACAGCGACGGTAAGGTCCAACCCAACTGCTGGAATGCCTTGCACCTCAAATTCTATAACTTCTAAAGTAAGGTCCCCAAATCAAGCTTTATATACTACTACTATTATTACGATATATTTAAGTACACTGGTTTCCTACTCCTATGTATGCGATAACGACTCCATACTAAGCTTATAAAATAGATTATTAGTTACAGCTAAAGGGGTTATAGGAACTCCAATGTACTTAAAGGGGCATACTAGTTAGGTCAGGTCCTAAGGGACCTTAGATCTCAGCAAACCCTATATATACTAGTGAGACTACTCACATGGGTGTACGACATATAAAGAACGGGTCTGATCAACCTTATTACATTGTCTGCACCTCGGACCCTGCGCAAAGGCTATAAATCAAAAGTTACATGGGGACCACCGTAATAGTGCTACACAAACCATGCGTTAAAGACGCTATGAGCTAAATACACGCAGAGGACATGACGTACACTGCAAAGTACTGTAATCAGATGCTTACGGCTGATATGCAGGGAGCAAATGTGCGAAAATACTGGTTAGCACCAAAATTTAATACTTATCCAGACGTGGAAAGTAGTGTGTCTGGTGTGAAGTCGCTCCGCAGGGCAGGCCCACGCCAGACCACAGTAAGTCTGAGCGTGACTTTTTCTGCAGAAAGGTAGAGTGCAGCATTGAGATTCACTAGAGTGGCTTATACCTCCGGGTGGCAGATTGCGGTTTCTCAATAACAGATCGGTAGTGGTTCCCCCATGGGGAGCAGAATACGATCACAAACTTCCCATAACGCATACTGCCTCAGTGTCTATGACGAAACTCCGGGTTCAGTACGGCCTCAGGGTCTATATAACAACCTCCGGGTTCAGTACGGCCTCGGGGTCTATAAAAGAGCCTCAGGGTTCAATACAGCCCCCGGGTCTGTAAGGGATCTCCGGATTCAAGATCACCTAAGGGTTGATCAAGGACCTTTGGGTTTAACTGATCTCCGGATCTGATAAGAACCTCAGGGTTCAAGGATCTTTGAATCCAAATACCAACCATCGGGTTTGCCAAGAACCTCAGGGTTCAAAAGCATCAACCTCCGGGTTCGAGGTATCCATAGGGTTTAATCACGGTCCCCGGATCTAAGGATTAAACCCCAACACTCAGAAACCTCAGGTTTCAATGAGCAAACCTTTGAGTTCAATAAAACGGCCTTCGGGCCTAGGTAAAGGACCTCAGGGTTCATGGCCTTAAGAACTTCCGGGTTCTAGGGCTCAAGAACCACAAGGTTCAAACCGAGCTAGAACCCTAGGGTTCTAAGCAAGGATCTTTCATTCCAAAACTAAAACTCAGGTTTTTAATAATGGAATACAAGGTCTAACGCTTTTCTAATCATTTCAGGGTTCAATCAGTTTGACTAACAGGATCCAGGTCCTAGACACTGATATCCTTCCAAGGGGTCAACCCTTACAAGGGTCCGGCCCTCACAAGGGGTCAATTCCTACAAGGGTACGACCCTTACAAGGTTTCAGCCCTTTCAAGGGTCCATCCCTTCCCACGAATCTGCGCGTCTACCTAGGTGCCCTTGGGTTCTGAAGATATGGAATTGATTCGACGAGATCTAAACCCCCAGGCTATCATTACGGTAACAGGACTCAGGCGATTCCCCTATCTTAGAAACATAAGCAAGGCGATTTCTTTTTGAAGACAACTCTATGCTACTCAAAGCCGAAAGGGCTTAAAAGATCAAGAGTTAGAGTATAGGGAGATCAGGCAGTTGGAGAAGCAGCCGCGTCCTCAGATGGAGTAGGGGAAGTCTCCTTGGCAGCACCAGCTTTGGGGAGAGGCGGCTCATCATCAAACGATGGAGGAGGCAATCCCTGCAACTTAGCCTCGGCCTCCTTCACCAGCTTGTATCGCTGGAATTCCACAGCCAACTCCCACTTATCGGTTTGCTCCTTGAGCCATTCCCTCATCAGCTCCCAGCGAGGAGTCACCTTGGCTCCACTCACAGCCATCATCCTCTTGTCCTCAAAGGACTCCTTCTCCAGCTTCAGCCCCCATAGCTCCTTCTGGGTCTCTTCCAACTGGCGCATCAAAGCGGTGTTCTTCGCAGCAGTAGCAGCCTCGACCTCCTTCGAGTTCTTTAGCTTAATCTGAAGAGATTTGATCTCCTTCCCCTAAGCTAGGACTTTGTTCTTCTCCTCCTTAAGCTGACAATTCGAGCTCTCCAACTCTTTCTTAGATGACTGCTCTTTCACCATATCCTCAAGATGGTGAATCTGAGACATAACCTGCAAATCAAACCACAATAATCATCAACCCCTATGACAAAGGTGAAAAGAAAAGGCGCGACGTCCTACCTGAAGAAGATCAAACTGGACGCTCCCAAAAGCCTTCGGAATATCCCCAGAAGGAAGAAAGCATGCGCTCTCAGGGAACATTGTGGAGGAGAGATTAGCCACCACCTTGGCTAGGTCCACACAAGGATGAAGAGAGGGCTCTGGAGTGGATGACTTCGGAGTCGATCCCGAGGCCCGAGTTCTCCTCCTTGAGGCAGAGGGGGCTGGCTAGTAGGTCCCTTGCGCTTGGTACTCTTGAGGATGAGAACGTCATCATGGCCTGAGGTAGTAGCTTTAGCAGCAGGCTTCTTGGCTGAGAGCTTCCCCGCGACTTGCATGAACGCCTCCATAGCTTTTTCTCCTGTGGATCCCGACATGTTACCTGAAAAGGACAAAGCAGTCAATAAACCAGCTCGCAAAAAAGCTATGATTTTTAGAGCCTCATAATATCAGCATTTCATTCACCAATCAAGGTCCCAGCCTGATTCATGGCAAGGAGACAAGGTGCCCAAGGAATACTCCGTTCTAAGAGAAAACTACCAAGGCTCAAGAAGCACATGTTATCCCTTGATTTCCACGAGCAAATCAAGGAATAAGGGGCAAACTGTTGGGGAAAAATATCCAGACATAAGTTTTCTCCAGCTTCCGGATAGGTCCTCGACTTCCGGAACCTTGCCCAAGGAGAAACCATGGACCAACCCCTGCCTTAGGTCCGACCCCCTTGATCAGACCGACCCTTGAAGCAAAATAGAAGTTTTTCGCCTAAGGAGAAACTTTCATTTTTCCGATTATGGAAGAGTTCTATTACTTGTAGCCGACATCTACAACTATAAAAGGGGAGCCCAAACCCTAGAATAAGGGATCGACGATTCGAGACTTAGAGATAAGAGTTTAGGAGACTGGAACTAGGGTTTATACACCAATACGTTGTAGTCCCAAAGAATATACTCAATAACATCTCTTTGCTCTCGATTTACAACTCTTACAAACAAATCCTCTAGTGTTCCGTAGCACTTAAACGATCCTACACAAAAATACCCTAACAGTTTGGCGCTAGAAGGAGGGGAGTGATCCAACTACGTGACGATGACACTAGAGGACGATACTAACCAAACGGAGATGTCTCCGAGAGAGATCGAGCTTCTCAACAAGCTCAAGCTTCTTCTGAGTCAGGTTACCGATCTTCACAAAGCTCGGGAGACGACACCCGGAGGTCCTGAACTTCTCCTCGAAGTTCAAACCCTAAAAGATAAACTTGGAGAGCACTCCAAGCAACTACAGCAAAGCACCGAGAAGCTAGATGCTATAGAGGCAGAGAATCTTGTCCTCCGACAAGAGAACCATACCCTGGGTGAAGCTAGCAACAAGCGAAAGCGGTTCCGGACTAGGGTACGACCCATGGCTTCACTCCACACTCGAAGAGGTACCTCGTCGACCCGCCTCAATCGAAGACGAACCCGAAAGCCGAGGAGCAGCGAACGATGGGACCCGAGTACAAGTAGACAGCGATTTCGATACGGAGGACGAAGAGTATTCACCCGATGATCCCGGGATCTCAGATCCGACCCTAGCAGCCTACTTAGAAAGAGTGGTCTCCGAAAGGTTCGGCACCATTAAATCTATGGTAGAGAGGCTCCCAGGGGCAGCTCCTCCTATTCGGAGAATAATCGTAATCAGGGGTCCTACTTCGATACACCTTTCGTGGAAGAGATTGCTTCCGTGGAGATGCCACGAAAGTTCTCCTTCCCGAGCATAAAGATGTATGAAGGTACTGGGGATCCCGACAATCATATTGCTCAGTACAAGCAACGCATGCTAGCAGTAGCAATCCCTCCGCACGGGAAGCTACCATGTGCAAAGGATTCGGATCAACCTTGACCGGCCCTACTCTCCAGTGGTATATCAACCTACCTACCAAATCCATCAAATCCTTTGCAGCTCTTTGCGATAAGTTCGTAGAGCAGTTCGCTAGCAGCCGTGACCTAGAGAAGAACTCAGATGATCTCTATGAGATCCTCCAACACAGGAATTAGCCCCTTCGTTCTTACATAGCTCGCTTCAACCAAGCGAAGGTGGCTATCCCTGAGTGCAATGCTGATACGGCTATCTCAGTCTTTAAGAGGGGTCTACTTCCGGAGGGAGATCTTTACAAGGAGCTGATCAAATACAAGTGCAGGATAATGAAAGACATACTGTCTCGTGCTTGGGCTCTAGTAAGATGGGAAGAAGACGTTGCTAATAGGGCCAAAGCCGGTCCGAAGTATGATGAGAACTCATCAAAGCCTATAAGGAGTGACCGCAATGAGCCTTCTAACTCTAAGTCGGCTAGGGAGACTAGTAACTCAAACAGGGGCAGGTATCAGCATCGACCTTTGCCTAGATCCGAAGGGATGATGGTATCTACTTGGCCTGACATCTCCCATCTTGCGATATCCAAGCCGAAAATGATCGGTGTCTTACGACAAATGGGTCCTCAAGTCAAGTGGCCTCCTAAGATGAAGGCCGCAGAGTGTTGGGGTCAAAATCGGACAAGGCAAAGTCGGCATCCAAATTTCCGTTAAAAGTTATTTACTTAAGCATTTTTTTACGGTTTTTCGGAAAAGAAAAACTTATACGAAAAATTTGCGGAAAAATCTTGTTTTAAGACAACGATTCTTTAAAACGACGATTTCTTAATCAACGATTTAAGAAATCAACGAATCAACGACTTAAGAAATCAACGATTTCTTAACAACGGCTTAAGAAATTAGCGATTTCTTAATCACGACTTGAGAAATTTACGATTTAAGAAAGAAACAATTTCTTAAATCAAAAGGAACATTGTTATCAAAGGTCCGAACGTCCGCAAACAAACATCCTAAGAGAATCGTAGCTTCGCGATGGTTCCAAACGCTCGGACAACGGACCATATTCCACGGCACAAACCTGATCGTGATGGCAATCGGGTCACGTATAAGAGCCCGGTTGCTATAGCGAACGGATCACGAGACCACGCTCGGTCGCTATAGCGACCGAGCTGCGGACAAAGTTTGGTCTCTATAGCGATCGAGCGTTCGTATATCGATCATTCTCCCAAACGTCCGAAGTCTTCCGAAACGACGATACGACGTAAAACTATGCATTCTCGACTATCCGTATAGCCGTTCTCCGCAACTCGCGACTATCCGTTTCTTGATCTCTCGATCAAATGGAATCGTCCGTTTGGTTTACGATAAAAACCGCGGAAACTTAACCTTATCGAAAAAATCGTAAAAAAACGTCTCAAATTAAAAAAACGGCCCAAGGAGTCCTAAACTTGATTCGAGGCCCACTTACGATTTCTTAAAACCCCATATACCTTAGGACGGTTTATGCTTGGAGGATAAGCATCAGTTTCCGCGAAAAAAATGGAAACTTTCCGCAGATAATCATGAAGAACGGAAAAAATGGAATATTCCCATTTTTTCGACTATGATGGCTTAAGGGCAAAAGGGGGAAGTGTAAAACGACCTTGGAGGGAGTATATAAGGAGTTCAAGGCGAGAGGCATAGAGGAATCACTTTTTCCAGAGCAACTTAGCACTTAGAGCATTTTAGGCAACTTTCCGTTTTTGTTTTCGAGCTGCGACTCAATTAGGTTTAGCCACCTTCGGGTATTAGAACTAGGGATCTCGCCGACAGCTCTCGTAGCCGAAGCACGTTACCTTGTTGTTGTTACGCTCATACGCAGATTCCGTTATTGTCGTGTTCTGATTGCTTGACGTGTGGTTTCTCAGAAATCCGGGACCTCTGGGAAATTAGGGTTTTCCTACTTTCCTAAAATATACGAAATATTGACGGTGCGAATTTCGGTTCCCACAGTTTGGCGCTAGAAGGAGGGGGGTACGGATCAGTTTTACTCAAGACCAGCTCACGCTCAACCAGACATCACTAGCGACGATTCAGCGAACTTGAAAACTCCACTAAACGGAGCACCCAAGGACGTCTTGAACACTCCCGCAGCGGATGTTTCCGCGGCCGACGCACCTACTAAAGCCGCGTCGCTCGACGAGTTCAAGAAACTGCTTTCTGCCTAAGAAAAGAGGTCGGAAGAGCAGAATAAACTCATGGTAACCCTGACCAAACAGGTTGAAACCTTAACGGCAAGGTCCCGCGCAGTCCTCCCTCGCGGAGCCACGAAACTTCGCTGCAGGAGACTCGAGTTCGCGACTTCACACGATAGGCCTGGAACTTCGCAGGAACGTCCTTCCGGACAAAACCATAGCGAAATATCCCCTGTCACAAAAGGCAACTCGGAAAAACCTCCGCCGTCCGAAAAGGACACTCAGGTGGATGAAGTCGAGCGTATCGACTTGGAGCCCAGCGATGACTCCGAGGAAGACGCCGACGTCCATCCAAGAAGAACCCGCAGCCGTTCAGCTCGGGAAAGCTCTCCGTTTGACAAACCCATGATGGAAGAAGAGGAAAACCTCTATTGGATCGAACAGGAGGAACTTGCCGAAAGGCAAACCGAGATTACTCGCCGCGAACGCCGACAAGCTCGGGAAACCTCTGGAGAGGATCCTGATATTTGCGATCTCTGCAATTACATCACCAAGACCGCCGCAGAAGTAAGGGCCGTGAAATTGCAGATCCACCACGCCACGAGTGCTGCCCCATAAATGGACAGGCTGCTCGAAGTGGCTCGTAAAACGCCCTTCACCGTGCGAATCTCCGAGACTAAGGTGTCTAATCCGGGAAAGCTCAAGATACAGATGTATAACGGTATGACCGATCCAAAGGCGCATCTCCAGGCGTTCCATATCACTATGGGAAGAGCCAGGCTTAGAGAAAGCGAGAAAGACGCTGGTTACTGTCGCCTGTTCGTCGAAAATCTCGAAGGTGCGGTGCTCGAATGGTTCTCCCGGTTGAAGCGAAACTCCATCGGAAGCTTTCGCCAAGTCGCATCGGAATTCCTCCTCAAGTACTCTATGTTCATCGATAGAGAATCTTCCGATGTCGATCTCTGGAGCTTAACCCAGGAAGAGGGCGAGTCCCTCCGAGAGTTCATAAGCTGTTTCAAACTGATCATGGCGAAGGTCAGCGGAATCAGCGACAAAGTCGCCATCGACGCGCTCAGGAAGGTGCTCTGGTACAAGTCGAAGTTCAGAAAGTGGATAACGCTCGAGAAACCTCGCACAATGCAGGACGCCCTCCACAAAGCCTCGGATTACGTTATGATCGAAGAAGAGACGAAAGTCCTGTCCCAAAAAAATAAGCCGACAAGGAACTCTTCGAAAGACGTGGATCCAAAATCAAAGAAGAAAACCTCTCGTAACGACAAGTACGTCCATCACGAGGGGGAAGAACTCCAAGGCGCGCACAACTACGCGATCAATCCGGAGCAGGGCAGGACTTCGGGAAATACGTGGAATCGTAACCAGATTTACGACAAAAACGTATACTGCGAGTTCCATCAAACCAAAGGTCACTCCACGGCTAACTGCAAAGTCGTAGGGGCCAGGCTGGCCGCAAAGCTGCTTGCTGGCGAACTCTCTGGAGTAACCAGCGTCAAGGATCTAATCCTCGACTCCGACCGTCCGCTAAAAACCAGTAAGAATCCTCCCGCGGAAAACTCGTCGCCGAGAAATCAGGCCGGGGAAAAACGCGAGAGAAGATTGGACGATAGGGGGAATGATAACTCCCGCAGGAGGGTCAACATGATCATGGGAGGATCCCAATACTGCAAGGACTCGGTCTCGGCCATCAAGGCCTACCAACGGAAAGCCGAGTCGACTACGAAGTATCCCCCACGGTCGCCTCCTCGAGACGGACAGAACACCTCGATCACATTCACTGAGGAAGAGGTCTGCGGAATCGATCAGCCTCACTGCGACCCCTTGGTCGTCGATCTCGTGATAAGAGATCTCGAAGTCGCAAGGATACTCATCGACACCGGAAGTACGGTAAACTTAATCTTCCGCGATACCTTAAGAAGGATGGGCGTCGAGCTCGGAGAAGTCACCCTGGTACCAAAACCGCTCACGGGTTTCTCCGGGACAAACGTCCATGACCCTGGGATCAATTCAGCTACCCGTCATAGCAAAAAACGTTACCAAGATAGTTGACTTCGCGGTGGTAGATAGCCCGGATATTTGCAACCCGATCATCGGAACTCCATGGCTAAACGCCATGAAGGCCGTTCCCTCGACTTATGACTTGGGCGTCAAATTCCCAACCAGGACTGGAGTCGCCGCAATCTGGGGTTGTCAAAAACAATCGCGACTTTGTTTCCTAGCAGAGCATAAGTTAAGGCAGTTCACGACGAGGATTCGGAGATCGGAACCATCCCCAACTTCGAAGATGACGTCACAACTCAGCGGGAAAAGAAAAATCCCGAGGTGGACGTCCACCCCGCGACTAAAGCGGTCGACAAAAAACCAACCGACGAGTAAACACACTCGCGGCACAAACAGAACTACGAGATGGCTTGATCCTCGATAGAGGTACGTAGGCAGCTCGTCGAAACCCGGCGAGTTCAGCTATCCCTCTCGCCAAAAAGGGGGGGAGTGGGTGTGTATTCTCAAATACTCCCACAAAAGGTCGAAAAAAACCCCGCACTTGTATTCGAAATTTTCGAAACTTTTTCAATAAAATTCTCTTTCTCAATCTATCGATTCCTAAACATTCCAGAAAACGAAAAACGTATCCTCAAGAAAACGCGAGACGTCGCAGTTTTACTGAAGATATTTAGTTCGTATCATCCTTCAAAATAGTCCATCTGCGACTTTAAACATTTTATCAAAATAGTCCGTCTGCGACTTTAAAACAACCATTAAAATAGTCCCTCTGCGACTTTAAAAACGAAAACAAACCCGCCGATTGGCCCCGACGGGCAAATACAGAAATGTTTCACTTAAACAAATTCGTAGTCAGATCTTTCACAAGATCCTCTTACATCCGACCCGGATACCATAGCGCGCTATACAAGAAAATCGAAAATTCGTTTAGCACTTCGTAAAGGAAGTAGCTCGGTTCGTACCCAGACAAATCATATAAGCCGAAAACACTTCGCGGATTTTAAAACGGTACGAGTC
>NW_026616599.1:0-23421 GCF_000801105.2 Raphanus sativus | reverse complement strand
CGGCGGCTAGCGCCCGTGCCGGTCCGTGGTCGCCGGGCGGTTAGCCCCATGCTGGCTTGGGTCGTCGAACGGCTAGTCTTCGTGTGTAAGTTCTAGGTCCCCGGATTACCAGAAATCCGGTGTTTTGCGACTTTTCGAGATCCAGCAAACAAAACTCCTTTTCTCTTTCCAAGATTTCGGAGAACCCGTCGTATAAAACGGTGATGGTTATCTTAAAACACCATTCGCCTCAGCAATGGATCGGAGATCTTCCGAAAGACTCAACATCCAAGTAGGAGCATTCTTTCAAAGAAATCATAGAAAACAACGGAAGTCCGGAAGACGGCCCGAAAAGGACCAAACCAGATCGGACGGCGCCATTTACGATTCCCTAAAAGATAGATGTGACGGTTTACAATTATCTTCACATAACAAGATAAATGTTAAACTTCCGAAAGGATAAATGTCAACTTTCCGAAAGGATAAATGTCAACTTTCCCGATAAACACGAAGGCCGACGAAAATGGAAAAGAGCCCAGCTCGCGGCAGACTCAGTCCATCAAGAATAGACCGTCATATGGGAGTATATAAGCAAGGCTAGGAGAAGGAAGGAGGATCCGAAATCAGAAGAAAGAAACCACTCTAGAGCAACTTAGAACTTAGGCTTTTATTTCCTTTTTAGCGAGCTGCGACTCAACTAGGTTAGATCTAGGTTCTGAGACTAGCGACGATCGACAGCTCTTGCGGCCGAGATCTCGACCTGTTGTTCGAACGCTCTCCACAAATTCAGAAATAAGATTCTTTCTTTTGCTCTCTTTATTTTACGCATTTATTCCCAAACTATACTCGTGTTAACTTTGTCGTGCGTGGCCCAGCAGATAGCCGGGATCCTCGGGGAAAACTAGGTCAACTTAGTTTCCTACGTTTAAACTTAACTAAAATCGACAGTGCGAACTTCGGTTCCCACAGTTTGGCGCTAGAAGGAGGGGGATACACAGATTTATCTTTCTCGCAACTACGCACGCCCAGTTAAGCATGACTGCTAACGAAGACAAGCAAACGCACGACGGACCAGCCGCCGATGCCAACGCTGAGAAGACTCCTGCCGGAAACGTATCGACGGTCACTGCCAAGGCAAACACCGCGATGCTGGACCAGGTGAAGGAACTGTTCGCCACCGCCCAGAAACGGTCGGAAGAACCAGAGAAACTAATGGCTTCACTCGCTAAACAGGTCAATACCTTAACAGCGAAAAGCAAACTCCCGCGCGGATCCACCAAGGTGAGGCGTGTCAGGAGGCTCGACTTCAGAACTGCCGGAGACCAAGAAAAAGATGCCCCGAGAAAATCCCCGGAACTCATCCCTGACGATACCACTCCGGCGGGGCAGAAGAAAACGACGGATAACCTCCCATCTCCCGCAAGGGAAAACGAAGGAGACGACGTCGAAAGAATCAATCTGGATATCAGCAATCGATCGGATCCGTACGACGAAGACGCCGACATCCACCACAGAAGGACCCGAAGTCAGTCGGCTCGACTGGCGGCAGCCTTCGAAAAACCCATGACAGAAGAGGAAGAAGACCTCTACTGGTCAGAGCAAGAGAGGTTGGCTGAAGACCAGACTCGATCCTATCGCAGCCAACGTAGACAAAGGAGCGCAAACGGCGCCAACGAGATCCATGATTTGTGCCAATACATCGCAAAAACTGCAGCCGAGGTGAAAGCGGTAAAATCGCAGATTCACCACGCAACCAGCACTGCCCCCGAGATCGACCTGCTCCTCGAGGAATCGAGAAAGACTCCGTTCATCTCTCGAATCACGGACGCGCGAGTCTCAGGTCCCGGGAAAATAAAGCTTCCCACCTACGACGGAACCACAGATCCAAAGGCACATCTGCAGTCCTTCCAGATTGCGATGGCGAGGTCTAAACTTCCGGAGCGGGAAAAGGACGTCGGCTGCTGTCTCCTATTCGTCGAGAACCTCAGAGGTGCTGTGCTCGAGTGGTTCTCACACTTGAAAAGAAACTCCATCGGAAGTTTCCGCCAGCTTGCTTCAGCTTTTCTGAAGCAATTCTCCATGTTCATGGACAGGAAAACTTCCGACGTAGACCTTTGGAGTCTAATTCAAAAGGAAGATGAACCGCTTCGCGACTACATAAGGAGGTTCAAACTCCTGATGTCCAGGGTAACAGGCCTCAGCGACAGAGTCGCCATCGACGCCCTGAGAAAAAACCTCTGGTACAAATCGAAATTCCGAAAGTGGATTTCTTTGGAGAGGCCACGCACCATCCAGGACACTCTCCACAAGGCGACGGATTTCATCATCATGGAAGAAGAGATGAAAGTCCTAGCGCAAAAGCATGGACCGCAGAAAGCGTCCGGCAAGAAGAAAACCTCTCGTAACGACAAGTACGTCCATCACGAAGGGGAAGACGTCCAAGGCGAACATAACTACGCCGTCAATTCCGAACAAGGAAGGACCACCGGAAACACTTGAACGCGGAACTCGTACAAGGACAATTCCAGCTGCGAGTTCCATCAGACGAGAGGTCACTCCACCGCCAACTGCAAAGTCCTCGGCGCCAGACTCCTTACGAAGCTGCTTGCCGGTGAACTAGCAACGGTCAGGAGCGTAAAAGACCTGTTCTTAGATTCTGACCGTCCGCCGAAGACCGACGGAGCCAATCCCGAGAATAACGCTCCTGGAACTCAATCGGGCGAAAAACGCGGACGGAGACAAGACGGCGAAGGAAACAACAACAACCGCCAAAGGATCAACATGATCATCGGAGGATCACATTTTTACCAGGACTCTGTTTCGTCAATCAAAGACTACGGACGGAGGACCGAAACAAGCCCCGGATGGTGTCCAGAGGACGACGTTCCCGATCACGCAATCGTCTTCGAGGAACAGGATACGGCCGGACTCGATAAACCCCACTACGATCCTCTGGTCATCGACTTGGTGATTCAGGATCTCGAAGTCGGCCGCATCCTCATCGACACAGGAAGCACGGTCAACATCATGTTCCGCGACACTCTGCAGAGGATGAACATACCCCTCAGAGAAGTCATCCCAGAACCGAGACCGTTACTGGGTTCTCGGGCGTCACGTCCATGACCCTCGGAAAAATCAGACTCCCGGTCATGGCTAAGGAAGTCACAAAGATCGTCGAATTCGCGGTAGTGGATAACCCGGCTATCTATAACGCCATAATGGGAACTCCTTGGATAAACGCCATGAAGGCAGTCCCGTCCACTTACCATCTCAGCGTCAAGTTTCCAAGACCGACTGGAACAGTGGTAATCTGGGGAAGCCAAAAACAGTCGCGACTCTGCTTCCTGGCCGAACATAAATTGCGCAGCAATCGGAACGCCCCAGTAGCTAACCCGAAGCGAACTAAGAAGCATCTGAGTATCTCCGAGAACTCAGCAAAGAGCAGCTCGGATTTGTCCGAACAGGCCACAACTCAGGATAGCGGGAAAATCCTCGAGTCGATCGCCGAAAAAATGAATAACCTAACTCCCAACGCCACCACCGACTTAGCTGAAACAGTCAAGGCACCGGAAATCGTGGAGTAATAGAAAACCGCGATAGAACAGAACTATGAGATGGCTTGATCCTCGCAAGAGGTACGTAGGCAGCTCGTCGCAACCCGACGAGTTGGGCTATCCCCCTCACCAAAAAGGGGGGGGGGGGAAGATGGAGACAAACATCCTTGTACTCCCGCAAAAATACTTTTCACATGTACTCTACATTATAAAATCTTTAATTCAAATGCTTACTCAACGCTAAACATTACGGAAAACGAAAATCATATTTTTGAGGAACGCGAGATGTCGTTAGTTCCCACAAAGTCTTGATTCTCCATTCTCCTCCAAACAGTCCATCCGCGACTCTAAAAAACTCTATCAAACAGTCTGTCCGCGACTCTAAAATTCATTTCTGTCGATTGGCCCCGACGGAAAAACATGGAAACGTTTCACTCAATCAAATTCGTAATCTGGCTTCTAACAAAGTCCTCTTGCATCCGACAAGGATACCATAGCGCGCTATACAAAAAATCCAAATTTTGGTTAGCTCTTCGTAAAGGAAGTAGCTCGACTCGTATCCAAACGAATCATATAAGCCGATAAGCACTTCGCAGATTCTAAAACGGTACGAGTCAGGTCGAAATTGCAAACAGGCAAAACGAAAGCCGATTTGTCATCGCACAGCTTCAGTCCGAAAGTAGACCTAGGTCTTGCCCTAAACCCGGCCTTGCTGGTATCTAAGACATCTCATAGGCATAAGTATCTAGAATACGAGATTCCAAAATTTGCCTCTTATCGCTTATAAACCTAACGTTCGCTACAGAGTAACCTACGGATCAAGCGACAAAAAGAAGAGATTGAATACGAAGTGACTGCACGTATTCAAACCCTCTACACTTGACAAAAGTATAAATCAAAACGCAGAATTCATAAAAGCATTTATAGCAGGGATTCAAAAGCCACCAACGGCCAATCCCGAGAAACACAAAGTCACGCGACCTCCTAAGGGTCGCAACACATACGTACAAACAGCCACACTTGGCCTAACACAAATTATAATCGAATGCATAACAATCGGTTAAAGATATTCCAAACGAGGAGTCGGGCTGGTCGACCTCTGTTGTGGTCACTCAAGCTGAGGTTCCCCAAGTGCATAAGGGTCCTACTACAAGATCAGGTTCAGCAAGGTTAAGGAATGGGTTCACCAAGGCGGTTCAAGAACTGATTGATCAAGGTCTCAAACAGCTACTGATTCAAGAGATGTCTGGTTTGAAGATTGAAGACCCGACCGGCTCCATAGAAGTTCAAGATCAGCCCGGTCCGATTCAGTTCTCTTCCATCGTCCATAACCGAACCGGCCTCATCCTCTCCACATTCAACCTTGGTTCAGAATCAATCTCCAATCCAACCAACCAATTTGCTTCCGGGTCAGAGATATAGCCGACCACCAAAGTAAGTAGTATGTGTTGTACTCTTTTTCCTTCATCGGGTTTTGTCCCACTGGGTTTTCCCGATAAGGTTTTAATGAGGCAACAAGCAAGCATACTATGAGCTTTGGTTTAGGCATCTCAATTAGCATCCGGTTTACTGTTTTGATTTAATTTTATTTTGGTTTAGACTTTGGGCATTTGTCAGCCTTTTCCTTTTGTTTGAGAGTTGGCCCTTTGTTTAGGCCCATTTTTATCTTTGAGAGTTCACAAGGGAGACTATATAACTCCTTGTAATGGGCGATTTTTGCCTTCAGTTTTCATGAAAGTTTTTTAGTTTGCAAGAGCAAATAAACCCTAAGTCTTTCTAGTTGTGAGAAACACTTGAGAGCAGCCAGGATCTTATCAAGCCTTCATCACCAAGCTTGTGGCGATTCATCACTCCATCACCACCCATCGATTTGTCTTGAGAGAGACTTCAGTCCAGCAAGCAAATCCCACATCTATCCATCTCCATCCACTGTTCTTGTTGAGAAAGACTTCAGTCCAGCAACTTGAATCCATCCTCCATCTCTCTATCCCTAATCTTGATTTTTATTTCATTTTGTTTCTGTTTGCAAATCATTTATTCTGCATCTGAAATTCCCATAAAAATCATATCTGTTTCTGTTCTTAGTTTTCTTATTAGTTTACTTTCTGTTCTTCATTTTAAATCCACAAGAAAACTTATTAAAATCTCTTTTTGTTTCAGGTACAAAACCAGCACCATCCCTTCTCATACCATCCAGCCGCCCACTCTCTCTCTCTAGATCAACCATCTGGCCAGTTTGGGTTCTTGCCCACAACATTTTGGTATCAGAGCTTAAGGCTCCTAAAAGCTTTGGTTGTTTCTATTCCCTTTTGCTTGTTCACCATTGTTTAAGGTGAGTTTGGTCAACAGAAAATAGAAGAACTCAAGAGTGGGATGAACAGAGACGTTTTATTAGAGTCGGAATAACGAGGGTACAAGAGTAAGAAAGCCGGCTAGTCGATGCTCGGCGAGCTCCTAGCCGGAAGTACAAGAGAACGGCGAGATACAAAGAGAATAAAGGAAACCCTAATCTGGCCGCAAGTCTGTCTGTCTCCGTGGTGATGCCTTTCCTTCCTGTCCTCAACTCCTTATATAGTCTCTTAGGTCGGTCAGTTTTGACCTAATTCATCCTTTTTACTATGGGCCTTTTGACTTGCAGGCCCAATCGGGACGACTGTTCGGCCCGAGCCACTTGGTCGGCGCCTTCGGCTGCTCGTCTTCTGATCAGAGGAGGCAAGAGCCGAGTTGTGACTCATTTGGAGCCGGCTTGGAGCCGACTATCCTCTAGATGACAGAAATGGGCCTCCTGTTCGCTGGGCCTTGTGGATGGTGACAATTCATCCCCAACAGTAAGTCCCCCCCTAATTCGTTGTCGAGTCGAGCAATCGATCGCAGCGAATTAGTGAGTTAGGGCTCGAAGAATAGGAGGTTTGATCTTCTGATAGGCCGTCGAGAAGCCGCTGGCGGAGAGATTTCTTTTTGTTCTCTGGACGAGCAATCGGAACGCCGTATACTCGGTATCCCGGATGAGTCCCTCCAAACCGATAAATCGATTGTGTTTGGTCCATGATGTGAAATCGAACCGCTGTTGGTTTTTTGATCGAGAAGCCGAAACGTCGCTAGGGTTTTCGACGAGAATCCGAAAGGTCGCGTTTGAGGATGACGCGCGAGCCTGCCGACAGGCCCAATTAGGCCCGCTTAGGGTTAATGATGGCACCTCGTATGAGGCGCCTTCCCTCTCTCTATAAATAAGAGACCTCCCTCGAGATTTCTCTCATTCTTCTCTCAGTTGTCAGGTACTTTCTCTCTCTATCTTTTATCTCTCTAGCTTTTGCTCTCCGTTTTAGTTCTTTTACTCGGTATGTCGACGAGCAAACGACTTTCTCGAGAACAAAAGGGGAAGATGACCGCGGGTACCGTCGATCCCGTCAGCGATCTAGAGAGGGTCCGCGGATCTGGAGATAGTGCGGAGGCAGCTCATCGCGAGGCGATGATGGATACCGAGAACACGACCCGAGAGCAGCGTATGCTCGTCTCGGAGGCGATGGTTCGGTCTCGTGAGGATGATGATGGGGGCAATGGCTCTCCTGATGACGGGATGACTCCCTATTGCTTCTACCCGGGAAATATTTTCGAGGAGCAGCGCAGGCTTGACCCGACACGAGCTCGTCCCTCTGTAGTTGAAGGGCAGGATTGGAGGAACGTTCTACCGACGCGGTCTACGTTTGGGTCGGTGAGAAGGCTGCTGAAGAGAAGCAAGGCGACTGGGGTTACGTTCATAATCCCGTCAAAGGACCAACGACCGTGGTCTCTCCGAAGGGATATCAATGCGTATATGAGTCGTACTTCGAGAATGACACGAAATTATGGTTTCCGATACCTCGACTCGTCACCGCCTACACAATGCGCCGAGGAGTTGCTCTGAGCCAATTCTTAAATGGCGCTTGGCGCTTAGCAGTTGCACTGATGGTGATTGGGGCAGAAGCCGGTGCCGCTCTCAGTGTCCGAGCATTCGAGGAGCTGGTTTCGGTGAAGATCAATCAGGGCCTGTTGTCGCTAAAGATACGTCCCAACTACAATGTGGTAACGGGCTATCCGACCAAGACGAACGACTGGCAGCGATCGTACTTTTACGTTAAGTCTGATCGCTCGGCTTTCGAGGAGCCGCTGAAGACCGGTTACCGTGTTCTTTGGAACAATGAATTTGGTATAGATTCGTGCTCCTGACCACCTCTTTTCCTTTTGTTTTGGCAGTCCCCCACTCGAATACCGCGGAGTACGAGGAAGATTTTTTGGAGAGTGCTCGGATCGTCGCGTCTCAGAGGCAAGATCTTTGGGAGAACTTCTCGTACGGGAGGATTCGCAGGTCGGCTGATCGGATTAGACTACGTAAGTCTCTCCTCCTTTCCTTTTGTTCGGTTTCCTCAGGGATCCTAAGTTCCCCCTTTTTTTTGTCCTTGCAGAGGTTTGGCGTTCGGATACTGTTCCGATTATCACCAAGAAATCGAAAAGAATCAACCTGTTCAACAAGGCCGAGCAGACGGAGATCAATCGGGCCAGAGTTATGAGGGAATTGCCGGATCTACGCTTGGTGGTTGGGAAGCAACTTGGGTTTGTGGAGCCGGACCAAAACTCCAACGCAAACTCGCCTAATCTCGAGGAGCCTAATGCGACTGAGTCAGATGAGGTTCAGCTCGTGAGGAAAACGGGGAACATGAGAAAAGAGAGGGAAGGCGCTTCTTCCGAGGGGAAACAGACCGAGGAGACTTCCACCGGTGGGGGTGCCGGGTCGGAGAAGAAAAGAGCGCGAAAGGATTCCTCAGAGGTTCGACCTTCTTCTGTGGAAGAAGGGGAGCTCCAAGCCTTGGAGCCTAGTAATGGTTCTCGAGACGACAATCTCCCGAATCCATCTCCCGGTGGCGGTCAAGCGGGTGAGCATCAAGAGACTTCTTCTAAAGTGAAGAAGAAGTCGAAGAAGAACAAGAAGAAGAATAACGGCGGATCCTCGGGGCAGGAGGGGGCGTCTGATTTGGAGAAGGAAACCGTGGGAGCCCCGACTGCTGCCGTTTCTCTCCCAAAGGCAGCGGTTCGCGAAGATGCCGGGGGATCGAGCAGGTCCGCTCCGAAGACTCAGGAGAAGGAAGCTGTGCCGAAGGACCTTCAGGGGTTTTGTCCGGACAAGGTCGACTTTATCTTTAAGCGGGATACTCCTCTTGTTTGCAACGAGAGAGACTGTGCTCGCTTTGTCCGCCAAGTCCGGGGGAGCAGAAAGCATCTCCCACTCGTCAAGGATCTCGTCTTCCAAGACGACTACACCGCCGCCGCCGGTTCTTCGGTTAAGGTAAGGACAGTTTTTGCGTTTCGTCCGTTCCTCGTCTTTCTCCTAACTTGGTTGTCTCACTCTCTTTCTTTGATGTGCTGCAGAGCCAAGGGGATTGGAATGAAGTCGTCCGTAAGTACGACGAGGAGCTGAAGAGGACCTATGGTGTGATCGATAGGCAGCGACACAACACCAAGGAAGCGACGCAAGCCCTAGAGGTCATGCTTCGCAAGAAAAACGATGCGGTCATCCGGGAAGAGGCCATGAGGGATGAGCTCCTCCAGAAAGAGACGGCTATGAACAAGGAGCTGAAGCGAGCCCGGGAGTTGGTTAAGGCACTCGAGAAAGAGAAAGCCAAGTTGGCAAACGAGAAGAAGATCCTCGAGGAAGAGAAGGCTGCTGCTGCCTTAGCGCATTCCAAGGAGATGGATCGTCTCCGAGAGTCGCGCCGCTACGAGGTCACTCACGAGCGGATCCGAGTGATGGCTGTGATGCACGGAAAGGCTGCTGCTCGCTTCCAGAGGATTCGAGAGCGGGAGACTCGTCGCGACAGCTTTGAGGATGCGAGGTGTATGCTCGGTCAGGCTCGCGGAATGAGACGTTGTCTTGAAGGGATGAAGGCAACAGGTAAAAGCATCTCTCAGGGAGATATCGATACCTATGCCGAGCAAGAGAAACATTACGACGCGGAGGTGAAGCGTTTGATCGTAGACGATCTTACCGAGAAGGACCTCTCTCTGTCTCCTCTTGTGCTCGAGTCGAGGTTCGTCATCCAAGAGATATTGGGTAAAGTCGACAAGTACGGGTCGAACATGGGCTTGCTCGATTCTGAGGCTGCCAGGGCTCTTCGCACTCCGCTCAGGGGACCAGAGGATCAATCCGAAGGACCATCGAAGAGCCTTCTCGAAACCGTCCAGTCGCCAGCTCACCCTGATGCCATCCTTCCGGAAAATACTCCGGTGGTCGAGGAAACGATCAAGCCAGCGCCCGAGGCACCGATCTCCGATACGCCGGTCAAGACGGTGGATATCACCGATTCGCCGTCGCTTGAAGTGTCAGGCTCTGGCGTGAGCGGGGAGCACTCCGAGGAAGATCCCCTTGTCTCGGGATGACTTTAAATGTTTGTTGTATCCGTTTTTCGGCCTTTCGGCCTTGTTTGTCTAAAAACTTATTTCCTTTTCTCGGTTAAGGCCTTTGTTGTATGGATTTGATGCCTTCATACGTCTAACTTATATATTTCCGTAAGTCGCTTAACTTAGAAATATATAAATCACACGTCTATAACCGAGAAATGGAATAGTCCGGATGGTTGCTCGCATTTGCCGGCGAGTTCCCTCCTTTTCAGATAGAAACAGAAATTAGAGATGGTTGTTCGTTCGTATTTTTACTTATCCAACGAAGCTTTTACAAGTTTAACGTTCAAGTAAATACAAAGAGACTCTAATCGTTCTATTGAATTGCCGAGGAAAAGGTTTCAAGACGCAGTGCAGTGATCGAGAGAACTATTGGTCGGCCAAACCGTCGTCCTTCGATCAGACGGTCTGAAATTTCCATTGGATAGCCGGTCAATGCACGACGCACAGGTGACGCAAGGCTGTTATTCCCTTCGGCTGATACCTGATCAAGGCTCAGCCGATTTAGCTGGGCGAGTGCTCGTGCTCCGCTTGATGAAGGGGCTGGCATCGTTTGTTCGGGGAAAGGTGACTGTTGGTCATTCAAAAAAGTTTGGACTTTGTTTTGGTTGGGGCTGGACCCTGTGAAGGGATGCCTACGTACCTCGGATGAGGATCAAGCCTTTCGTAGTTCGTTTGACCGAGTGAAAGTGGCTGTAGTAGCGCATTCACTCGGACGAGTAGAAGTGACGGTTAGGTGCATCTACCCGTTTTTTTTTTTTTTTTTTTTTTTTTTTTTTTTTTTTTTTAAGCGAACAGTGACCTGCTGGTCGTTCGCTGGGAGAAAAAGATGAGGCGCTTCTATTGGTAGAAGAGGCGAAGATGCATCGAGTTCCAGGCTCGTGGGACTGCCTCTCCGCGGGAAGTCTCGAGTCGGTAGACGCCTGGTCGAACGACTCGGGTGATCTTGTAAGGTCCTTCCCAATTGGTCCCTAGCTTGCCAGCGTTGAGCTCCTTCGTGTTGTCGAAAACTTTTCGGAGGACGAGGTCGCCGAGCTCGAGAGGGCGCGCTTTTACCTTCTTATTATAGTAGCTCTCGATCTGGTTCTGGTAATTTTGGATCCGAAGAAGCGCCTGATCACGTTTTTCCTCGAGTTCATCGAGGGCATCGAGGAGCATATCTTGATTAAGCTCGACGAACTGTGGCATCTTGGCGCGCCGAAGACTCGTCACGTTAACTTCGGCGGGGGCCATTGCTTCCATCCCGTAAGCAAGAGAGAAAGGGGTGGATTTGGTCGCACCGCGAGGAGTCGTTCGGTGCGACCAGAGGACGCCGTCCAGCTCGTCGGCCCAATGGCCTTTCTTTAGGTCGAGTCGCTTCTTGATTCCATCGATGATAATTTTGTTGGAAGATTCCGCCTGTCCGTTTCCTTGCGGGTAACGGGGAGTCGAAGGGCTCAGACGGATATTCCACTTGTTGCAGAACTCTTTGAAGTTTCCGGACATGAACTGAGAGCCATTGTCCGTTATGATCTCGTACGGCAAACCGGGACGGCAAATGATGTTCTTCCAGACGAAGGTGCGGACTTCCTTGTCCGTTACCTGAGAGAACGCTTCGGCTTCAATCCATTTAGTGAAGTAATCGGTGAGGACCAGGATGAAACGACGTTGGCGCGAGTTCGGCATTGGCCCGATGATGTCCATCCCCCACCTCATGAACGGATAAGGGGCAGCAGATGTCCGCAACAGCTCAGTGGGACTGTGGATGCTCGGAGCGTGACGCTGGCATTTGTCGCACCGACGAGCGTATGCCTCGCAGTCAGTGTTCATAGACGGCCAAAAGAATCCCAAGCTTCGAACCTTAAGGGCGAGTGCTCGGCCTCCCGAGTGGTTTCCTCCTGCTCCGTCGTGAGTTTCAGCCATTACTCGGCGTACTTCATCGCCCTGGATGCACTTTAAGAGAACCTTGTTCGCGGTCACTCGGTGAAGTTCGTCGTTTATGATGACGTAGTGGGCGCTGCGTCTCTTCAGGCGTCTCGCTGCCCACTTATCGCTCGGCAGTTCTTCTCGTATGAGATAATCTAGGAACTCGGCTCGCCAATCGACTGAGGTATCGTCACGATCGGGCATCTCAGTGTCGGTTTGATCGGTGGTGGATCGTCGAGTTGTTGCAAAGATTGGAGCGATGAGAGAGCTTTCGTCGGAGGAAGAATCGATGCTCGGTCGATCGATCCGATGTATGGGTATCGTCCTTTTGACCTGATCGTGGAGTTTGCTCCCGAGTGCGGCTAAGGCATCGGCGCAAACGTTCTCTCCGCGAGGAACCTTGGTGAGTTCGAAGAAATCGAATTCCCTAGCGAGCTCCTGAACCACTCGGAGATACGCATCCATTCTATCATTGCGAGCATCGTAGTCGCCGCTAAACTGGCTAGCGACGAGCTGCGAGTCGCAATAAGCACTCAAGCGTTTGGCTTTGACGGCTCGGGCGAGACGAAGACCGGCGATCAACGATTCATACTCTGCCTCGTTGTTAGAGGCCGGGAAGCCGAAGCTGAAAGACTGGCGGATGAGTTCTCCTGTTGGCGATTGAAGCTGGACTCCAGCACCGGATCCTTTACTCGTCGATGATCCGTCGACATGAAGAATCCAATTGGGACTCGGGACATCGAGGTCTTGTGCAAGATCTGGCGTGAGTTCGACAAGGAAGTCGGCGAGGACTTGAGATTTGGCGGCTGTTCGACATTTGTACGTAATGTCAAGCTCACTCAGTTCGATTGCCCACTTGGTCAGCCGGCCGGCTCTGTTGGGATTTTGCAGGACGGTGCGGAGCGGTTGGTCGGTCAGAACCTCGATAGAGTGTGACTGGAAGTAGGGTCGTAATTTCCTCGCGGAGTCGACGACGGCCAGAGCCAGCTTCTCAAGGGTTGGGTATCTGGTTTCCGGGCCGGTCATGCGTCTGCTCGTGTAAAAAATCGGACGCTGCTCGCCACGGTCCTCCTTGATCAAGACACTGCTGACGGCTGCCGAGGAGACAGCGATATAGAGAGACAAAACGTCTCCTACGTCTGGCTTGGCCAAGACGGGAGGAGTCGTCAGGTATTGCTTGAGTTGGACGAACGCGTCCTCGCATTTATCATCCCAGATGAACTTCTTGTTCCCTCGGAGGAGATCATAGAAGGGAAGACACTTGTCGGTAGATCGGGAGATAAAGCGATTAAGGGCGGCGATGCGTCCTGTTAGTCTCTGAACTTCGCGGCAGTTTCTCGGACTGGGGAGGTTCAGGACTGCTGAGATCTGTTTCGGGTTAGCCTCTATTCCTCGTTGCGTGACGATGTAACCAAGGAATTCGCCCGAGGAGACGCCAAACGTGCACTTTGCGGGATTCAACTTCATCCCGTACTTGTTTAGGATGGTGAAGCATTCCTTCAAGTGTGCTAGGTGGTCGTCGGCTCGGAGGGATTTGACGAGCATGTCGTCGATATAAACTTCCATTGTTTTCCCCAACTGGTCGGCGAACATCCTGTTAACGAGCCTCTGGTAGGTTGCCCCGGCGTTTTTCAACCCGAATGGCATCACCTTATAACAGTAAGTTCCCCGGTCAGTGATGAAAGCGGTTTTCTCCCGGTCGTCTGGGTGCATCAGGATCTGGTTATAGCCCGAGAAGGCGTCCATGAACGTCAGCATCTCGTTGCCGGCCGTTGATTCGACTAGGCGATCGATGCTAGGCAACGGGTAGCTGTCCTTTGGACATGCTTTGTTGAGGTCGGTAAAATCGACGCAGACGCGCCATTTACCGTTCTTCTTCTTAACGACCACCGGGTTGGCTAGCCATTCCGGGTAACGAACTTCAGTGATTGAGCCGGCACCGAGTAGACGCTCGACTTCTTCTGCGACTGCTTTGGATCGCTCTGGTCCCAACTTTCTTCTCTTCTGCCGGATGGGTTTGAAGTTGGGATCAACATTGAGCTCGTGGGTCGTGATAGCTGGATCGATTCCCTTCATATCAGACATTGTCCAGGCGAATGTGGATAGGTTTTGCTTAAGGAACTCGAGAATCTTCTGCTGCATTTCGTCGGGCAGAAATGCGCCTACTCGGACTGATTTGCTCGGATCCGACTCGTCAACTGGTACTTCGAGAACCTCCTCCTTTTGCGGGCAGACTTTGCTCGTGGGAGGAGAGACCGAGTTGACAAGTGATTGGGAGCGCTGGATTTTAACCGTGGCGATCAAGAGATCACGCGCGGCTTGCTGATCGCCTTTCAGAGTTTTGATCGATCCGTCTGATCCTGGGAACTTAACACACTGATGATACGTTGATGCGATTGCTCGCATTGAATGCAGCCATGGGGTGCCGAGTATAACGTGGTAAGGGGCTTTGGAACCGACCACAGAAAACTTGACTGTCCGAGTGACTCCGCATGCGTGAACCGAGAGGCGGATTGTGCCTGCGATCACTTCTGACGAGCCGTTGAACCCTGTCAGGGTCCGAGTAGAAGGCTTGACGTCATTGAGGTCAATCCCCATCTTTACGAGGGTTTCGCGAAAGATGATATCTACCGAGCTCCCGGTATCGATAAGTACTTTTGTGACGTCGTACTTGTCGACGCCGAGCACGACGAGCAAAGGATCGTTATGAGGGAGGTGCACGCCGAGTGTATCGTCAGACGAAAAGGTAATCGGCTGATCGTCTACTTGCTTCTGGGGCCACCGTTGGGAAGTGGTGGCTTGCCTTCGGTGGTCTTTGACTGCTCTTACCGAATCGCCGCAGGGAGGCGATCCACCCATAATGACGTTTATCCGGGGACGAGTTTGTGCTCGCTTTGCGCGGAGCACATCACGGAGGTCGTTACTCGTTTCGGCAGTATCCCTTTTCTTGCGGTTAAGGGTTGTCCGCAAGTCGCCGATCTTCGCGTTGAGTTTGTCTCGCAGATCGCAGTTCGGCTTGTCGGCGCACTGCCTTTGGGAGGATTCTTGTGCCGAAGCTTTCGCGGCGCGATTCGAGTCGATCTGTCGGCGGAGATCGGAGGAGACTGGCGTTTCCTCGGTAGCGGATCGAAACTTTTGATCGAGGAGGGACCGAAGATCCGTAGTGCTGTCTAGGTTTTTCGTGTCGTCGTCTTCTTCGGACGAGGACCCGGATTCGTTCTCTTGTTGCGGTTGGGCGCGGATCACTTCGATGCGCTGGCGATTGGTCGGCTGATCGTCATCTGCCGAGTCGTCGTCATCATCGGTCTCTCGGGCAGCTTTCTCCGTATCCTTCGACTGTTTGTCGTTTTTACGGTTCTTGCCCTGCGATTTACGCTGAGCCTTCTTGTCTTTGTTCCTGCTCCAGCTGTTTTCTCCTTTTGGCTTGGGTTTAGGCGGCTGGATCTTGTAATCCCCGCTTTCGATCGAGGAGAGGAACTGGGCGTAGAGGGATTTGCACTCGGTCGTGTCGTGTCCCTTCACGTCGTGATACTTGCAATGCTTCGTGAGATCGATGGGAGTTCTGGTCGGTCCTGGAGCCGAATCGACTTTAGCCACGACACCAGCACTCGGGGTACTGGGAGATGCATCTGGAGAGTCGGTCTCTCGCTGGTAAACATTCCACTTTTTATCGTGCAGGACCATGGTTGAGACAGGGGCGTTGTTCTCGTCCACGACGTAGAGGAGACCTCCTTTTTTGCCGCCGTTATCAGCTGGCGCGTGCTGGCGTGGCTCTGGCCGAGCACCCGCACTTTTGGCTGCGACCGGCTTGGCAGCGTTCTGCTTCCGAATTATTGCCTTGGTGTCTTCTTCCATTCGGATGAAATTGTGAGACCGGGCAATAGCATCGGGAAGTGAAGTCGTGGGGTTGGAATACAGGTCCTTACGAAACTTCGAGTTGACGAGGAGAGTGTTCATCAAAGCGTCGATAGCGATGTGATCAGGGACGTCGACTCGGGAAACGATCGTCTTGAACTTTTCCATGTAGTCCTTGAGGCTTTGGTCCTTTGTTTGCGCCATATTCCACAGGCTGGAAGCGGTTGCTGCTCGCTTGGTAAACATGATGTAAGTCTTGAGGAAAACGGCTGATAGGTCTCGGAAACTGCGAATCGAGTTCTCGCTGAGCTGTGAGAACCAGGTTAGCGCTTGTTCGTTGAGTGTTTCGACGAAGAGCTGACAATATCCTGCGTCCTTTCTTCGTCGGAAAGGCGAGCTCTGGCCATAGCTATGTTGAAGGCTGTCAGATGTTCGACGGGGTCGCCGCCGGGTTTGTACTCGGGGAGACGGAGCTTTTCTATCTTGCGGAGCTGGACCCTGGTTAGCTCGCTAGCGAAGGGCGAGCGCGAAGTAGAGGCGATGACGCTGTCGATCTGAGGGGCTGCGCTCGTCGCTTGGTGGATCTGCGAGCTCATTTGTTGAAGGCTGAGTTTGAGCTCGGCGATCTCGCGAATCGTCGTCGGATCTGCTGTCGTCGGAGTAGGGTATACGGCGGGAGGACCGTTAGGGTCAGATTCGTCCACAGCGCGGTCTTCTGCCGGCGTTGGAGGGAAGAGATGCCGGCAGACGGGTTGGGAACGGTTCGTCGGTCCAGCGGGAGCAGTGAGGGCAGCCACGAGAGCAGCGAGCTGCTCATTCGTCGTTTTCTGGACTTCTTCTTGATGCGCGAGGCGAGCCATCACGGAGCTCATGAAGTCCGACGAGAGAAGAGGAGGAGGGGGCGGAGGCGTAAGCTCGGTCGCTTCGCCGGAAGAGCCGGGGTTCGAGTCACCAATCGTCATACTAGGCTAAGAAACGTTACTCTGATCGGCCCCACGGTGGGCGCCAATTGTTTAAGGTGAGTTTGGTCAACAGAAAATAGAAGAACTCAAGAGTGGGATGAACAGAGACGTTTTATTAGAGTCGGAATAACGAGGGTACAAGAGTAAGAAAGCCGGCTAGTCGATGCTCGGCGAGCTCCTAGCCGGAAGTACAAGAGAACGGCGAGATACAAAGAGAATAAAGGAAACCCTAATCTGGCCGCAAGTCTGTCTGTCTCCGTGGTGATGCCTTTCCTTTTTGTCCTCAACTCCTTATATAGTCTCTTAGGTCGGTCAGTTTTGACCTAATTCATCCTTTTTACTATGGGCCTTTTGACTTGCAGGCCCAATCGGGACGACTGTTCGGCCCGAGCCACTTGGTCGGCGCCTTCGGCTGCTCGTCTTCTGATCAGAGGAGGCAAGAGCCGAGTTGTGACTCATTTGGAGCCGGCTTGGAGCCGACTATCCTCTAGATGACAGAAATGGGCCTCCTGTTCGCTGGGCCTTGTGGATGGTGACAATTCATCCCCAACAACCATCATATTATTGTCATCATTTTTTTTTATTGCATCAAAAGTCAAAAAAAAAATTGTTGCATTGTGTTCTTGATGTTCATCATTGTTCTTATTGCATTTTGGTAGATCTTTGTTGTGCATCCAATCTGTTTTACAACTTGTTTTTGCTCTTGGTCGATTTTTACCTTCCATTTTTGGAGGTTGAATTGATTATTTGCATTAATTTGTTTTGTAATTGCATCAATCATCTAGATTAATTGGTTTTGCATTCATTTTGATTGTCATTGCATTTATTCTGATTGCTTGCATTCATTTTCGAAATCCAATCATCATTTAAAAAAAAAAAAAACATCTTTCAATCATCTTTTATTTTTTTTGATTTGCATTTAGTTTCTCAATCTTTTTCCATTTTTAAACTTTGTCAAATTTAATTCTTTCTTTCAAACTTAAAAAAAAAAAGAGATTTCAACTTTCCTTTCTTTAAAAAATTTCGGATTTAATTTTCAAAATCAAAAAAAATCTTTCATCATTTGCATTTATTTGATTTTCATTTTGCATTTGAAGTTTCATCTTTCTTTTTTTTTTCTTAAGTCCTTCTCTCTTTCTTTCTTCTTTCTTGCCATTTCCCTTTGCACTTGATCTCCTTTTCTTTCTTACTTTTCAGGAGATATGGGATACTTAAACGGTGCTGCTCAAATGAATCTCATGGGTCAGGGAAACCAGAACCAACCCAATGGCCATCCAGCCGCAAGAAGGTTCGGTCCCTACCTCAACCAGCCGCAGTCCGAGTCGGAGGAAGATGAGTCTGAGGAGGAGCCACCAGATCGTGGAGGCGCTAACCAAGCCGCTCGAGGTGGGAGACGTGGTAGAGATGTGAGTCCTTACCAAAGGCGGGATGGAAGCCCTGACCGGAGGAGAGACTGAGACCGGAACGATGATGCGGCCTTCCAAAGAGGCAAGGACATCAAGCTGAAGCCACCCACATTCGCGGGAAAGGTCGATCCGGATGCTTACATCACATGGGAGAAACGCATGGAGTATATCTTTGAGTACTACAAGTACTCCGAGACCAAGAAGATAGCTCTAGCCGCAGCCCAGCTTACTGATAATGCTTTATCTTGGTGGGATCGAGATGTTGCTAAGACCGGTCCAGTATGGAGAGCTCAAAACTGGATTGAGATGCGAACCAAACTCCGAGCGAGGTACATTCCATCACATTATCCTAGAGATTTACTAAAACGTTTTCGTAAGTTGTCTCAGGGAACTAAGTCCGTGGAGGAGTACTTTGAAGAGTTTGAGGCTCTAAGAAACCGTTTGGAAGTGGACGAGTCTGAGGAGTCCATGATGTCTCAGTTCTTGGAGGGACTGAACGATCGGATTGCACGGAAGGTGGAGCGCCAGCCGTATGAAGACTTCAACGACCTTTTGCACTATGCCGTCCAGGCTGAGAGCCATATGAAGAGGAAGAATGCGGCCACTAGCCGAAGAAAACCTGCGTGGTCTCAACCAGGTTCCAAAGGTGCTGAAAGAAACAAATCCATAGAAGTGGAGAACCGGTTCAAGAAGAACCAAGCTGACACCACTAAAGCCGGATCATCTGACCAAGGTAAGGGTCAAGTTCAAAATCAGAGAACCCGTGACATTACTTGTTTTAAGTGTCAGGGAAAGGGACATTACGCTAGGGATTGTCCAAACAAGTGTGTGATGGTCCTTAAGGCCGATGGTGAGTACGAGTCGCAGGACGAGGCCGAGTTCGACATGGTTGAATCTGGTGACGAGATTGTAGACTATGCTGACACTGGAGAGTTACTTGTGACCAGACGATCCCTCAGTGCCCTCTTTGATCCTGAAACCGTACAAAGAGAAAACATCTTTCACACAAGATGTACCGTGGAACAAAAGGTATGTAGCCTAATCATTGATGGTGGTTCTTGTACTAATGTGGCTAGCAAGTATCTTGTTGATAAGCTAGGTTTGGTCAAGACGCCCCATCCTAGACCATATAGGCTCAAGTGGCTTAATGATGAGACCGAGCTTAAAATAGCCGAACAAGTTGTTGTGCCTTTTAGTATTGGTAAGTACCACGACCAGGTTAAGTGTGATGTAGTCCCCATGCAAGCCGGACATATTCTCTTAGGGAGGCCGTGGCAGTTTGACAAAGAGACCATCCATCATGGCCGGACCAACATCTACAGCTTCAACCACAACAACAAGAAGCATAGCCTAGCACCACTTAGTCCACAAGATGTTCATGATATGCAAAAGGCAATGGACCAATCCAGCAAGGTAAGTAAGACTAACCTTTATATTACTTCTGGTCAAGTGCTTAAATCTTTACATCAAGAGACGCAGGTGCTACTAATGATCTTTAAGGAAGGTTGTTTTGCAGGTTTTGAGGTCCAAGACGTACCAGCTGAGGTGCAAGTCCTTATGGACCAGTACAAGGACGTCTTCCCTGTAGATTTACCAGCCGGACTACCCCCCATCCGCGGAATAGAACATCAGATTGACTTTGTACCAGGCGCGCCCTTACCAAACCGAGCTGCGTACCGAGTTAATACGGAGGAGGCCAAGGAGTTGGAGAGGCAGGTTCAAGACCTTATGGACAAGGGCTACATTCGTGAGAGCCTCAGCCCATGCGCGGTTCCAGTCCTGCTAGTGCCTAAGAAAGATGGCACATGGCGCATGTGTGTGGACTGCCGAGCCATCAACAACATAACCATCAAATATCGGTACCCTATTCCTAGACTTGATGATATGTTGGATGAACTAAGTGGTTCTACTGTGTTTTCTAAGATTGACCTTAGGAGTGGATACCACCAAGTTCGAATGAAGGAAGGTGAGGAGTGGAAAACCGCCTTCAAAACGAAACAAGGTTTGTATGAGTGGCTCGTGATGCCATTTGGCCTTACCAACGCCCCTAGCACTTTCATGAGGCTCATGAACGAGGTTCTAAGGCCTTTCATCAGTAAGTTTGTGGTTGTTTACTTTGATGATATTTTGATTTACAGTCAGTGCTTATCGGATCACCTTGACCATTTAGAACAGGTGCTAAAGGCTTTGCGGCAAGAAGGGCTTTATGCCAATCTCAAGAAGTGTGTATTATGTACTGACCAGTTAGTATTCTTAGGCTTTGTTGTGAGTTCACAGGGACTGAAGGTCGATGAGGAGAAGATAAAGGCGATACAAGATTGGCCCACCCCGACCACGATTGGACATGTCCGCAGTTTCCATGGCCTGGCCAGTTTTTATCGACGGTTTGTCAGGGATTTCAGCACCATTGCTGCTCCCATGACATCAGTGATCAAAAAAATGTATCCTTTACTTGGGGACCTGCCCAAGAAGAGTCTTTTAATCAACTTAAATATGGTTTGACTCATGCACCAGTCCTTACTCTGCCTAACTTCGATAAAACTTTTGAGATTGAGTGTGATGCATCAGGTACGGGCATAGGAGCTGTGCTTACTCAAGGTGGCCGACCTGTGGCTTTCTTCAGTGAGAAATTGAGTGGAGCTGCCCTCAACTATCCTACCTATGACAAAGAGCTCTATGCTCTCGTGAGGTCCCTCGAAACTTGGCAACA
Organism: Raphanus sativus; assembly: GCF_000801105.2. Lineage (NCBI taxonomy): Eukaryota > Viridiplantae > Streptophyta > Magnoliopsida > Brassicales > Brassicaceae > Raphanus > Raphanus sativus. Next base: position 2,618 of record NW_026616599.1, on the reverse strand, counting down.
TTATCTTTTGTCCTAAGGAGTTTGTTATTCATACAGATCATGAGACCCTTAAACATTTGAGAGGCCAAACCACACTCAAGAAGAGGCATGCTAGGTGGTTAGAATTCGTGGAGACATTTCCCTATGTCATCAAGTACAAGAAGGGAAAGGACAACGTAGTGGCCGACGCCCTCTCTAGACGCCACACTCTCATCACTACCATGGAGGCTAAGATTTTGGGTTTTGAACATATTAAACTTGCTTATGCTACTGACCCTGATTTTTCAGAACTCTATGCTAGTACCACCAGAGGTGTTGTAGGTCCATTCTACCAGCATGATGGGTTCCTATTCAAGGAAAAGAGGCTTTGCATTCCTCAAGGGACCATGCGAGATCTACTAACCCGGGAAGCACATAGTGGCGGCATGATGGGACACTTTGGCCGGACCAAGACCTTAGATGTTCTCACTGAACACTTCTACTGGCCGAGAATGAGACGCTATGTCGAGAACCTTTGCGCCAAATGCCATGTCTGCATAAAGACTAAGTCTCGATCTCATCCCTATGGTTTACATATGCCTTTACCTATTCTTAACGCACCTTGGGTGGACATCTCTATGGACTTTGTTCTGGGCTTGCCCAAGATAGAAAACAAAGATTCTATTTTTGTTGTTGTAGACAGGTTCTCCAAGATGGCACACTTCATACCTTGTGACAAGTCCAATGATGCTAGCCAAACCGCCAACTTGTTCTTCAAGGAAGTGGTACGCTTACATGGAGTGCCCAGAACCATTGTGTCCGACCGTGACACCAAGTTCCTTAGCCATTTCTGGCGGACACTTTGGAAGAAACTTGGTACTAAACTTCTTTTCTCCACCACTTGCCACCCACAAACAGATGGTCAAACCGAGGTAGTAAACCGTACTCTCTCTCAACTGTTGAGAGCTACGGTGGGTAAGAATTGAGGAATTGGTTAAGTTGCTTGCCTTTTATTGAATTTGCTTATAACCATGCCAAGCATTCTATTACTAACCAACCCCCTTTTGAGGTTGTCTATGGCTTTAACCCAGAGATTCCGTTGGACTTCAAGCCATTGCCACCGGACATGCAAGTTAGTCAAAGTGGTGTGGACAGGGCTGAATTCGTCAAGAGCATGCACCAGCAGGTTCAGAAGACACTTGAGACTAAGGCTTAGAGGAACCGGGTCAAGCTCAACAAAAATCGCAAGGAGGTTCTTTTCAAGCCGGGTGACTGGGTATGGCTTCACATGCGACCAGAACGGTTCCCTGCAGAAAGGAAGTCCAAGCTGGCGCCTAGGGGAGATGGTCCTTTCCGAGTGTTGGAGAAGATCAACGACAATGCTTACAAGCTAGAGCTTCAAGGAGAGTTCAAGGTTTCCCCAACGTTCAATGTTGCTGATTTAGCCCCTTATCTTGAAGATGAAGAAGAAGTTCTGAAGGACAGAACCTACTCAAGGGGGAGGGGATGTTGTGGTCACTCAAGCTGAGGTTCCCAAGTGCATAAGGGTCCTACTACAAGATCAGGTTCAGCAAGGTTAAGGAATGGGTTCACCAAGGCGGTTCAAGAACTGATTGATCAAGGTCTCAAACAGCTACTGATTCAAGAGATGTCTGGTTTGAAGATTGAAGACCCGACCGGCTCCATAGAAGTTCAAGATCAGCCCGGTCCGATTCAGTTCTCTTCCATCGTCCATAACCGAACCGGCCTCATCCTCTCCACATTCAACCTTGGTTCAGAATCAATCTCCAATCCAACCAACCAATTTGCTTCCGGTTCAGAGATATAGCCGACCACCAAAGTAAGTAGTATGTGTTGTACTCTTTTTCCTTCATCGGGTTTTGTCCCACTGGGTTTTCCCGATAAGGTTTTAATGAGGCAACAAGCAAGCATACTATGAGCTTTGGTTTAGGCATCTCAATTAGCATCCGGTTTACTGTTTTGATTTAATTTTATTTTGGTTTAGACTTTGGGCATTTGTCAGCCTTTTCCTTTTGTTTGAGAGTTGGCCCTTTGTTTAGGCCCATTTTTATCTTTGAGAGTTCAACAAGGGAGACTATATAACTCCTTGTAATGGGCGATTTCTGCCTTCAGTTTTCATGAAAGTTTTTTAGTTTGCAAGAGCAAATAAACCCTAAGTCTTTCTAGTTGTGAGAAACACTTGAGACAGCCAGGATCTTATCAAGCCTTCATCACCAAGCTTGTGGCGATTCATCACTCCATCACCACCCATCGATTTGTCTTGAGAGAGACTTCAGTCCAGCAAGCAAATCCCACATCTATCCATCTCCATCCACTGTTCTTGTTGAGAGAGACTTCAGTCCAGCAACTTGAATCCATCCTCCATCTCTCTATCCTTATTCTTGATTTTTATTTCATTTTGTTTCTGTTTGCAAATCATTTTATTCTGCATCTGAAAATCCCATAAAAATCATATCTGTTTCTGTTCTTAGTTTTCTTATTAGTTTACTTTCTGTTCTTCATTTTTAAATCACAAGAAAAAACTTATAAATCTCTTCTTGTTTCAGGTACAAAACCAGCACCATCCTTCTCATACCATCCAGCCGCCCACTCTCTCTCTCTAGATCAACCATTGGCCAGTTTGGGTTCTTGCCCACAAC